>NC_084534.1:27996970-28159470 GCF_024500275.1 Phycodurus eques | reverse complement strand
CAAATGACTTTCATTCCTGTGACATTGCTTACAGTGGGTACGGACAGTTTTCAGAGCCCCTTAAATGTTTCACTCTTTGTTATATTGCAGCCCTTTGCTAAAATCATTGAAGTTCATTTTTTTCCACACTAATGTACACACAGCACCGCATAGTGACAGAAAAAAAGAGGATTGTTGAATTTTTTGCTGATGAATTAAAAAAAGAAAACTCAGCCGTAAGTATTCAGAGCCTTTGCTCAGTATTTAGTCGTCTTTTTGGGAATGATGCAAAGGTTAGTCGGGTTTTTTCCACACCTGGATTTGGGGATCATCTGCCATTCCTCCTTGCAGATCCTCTCCAGTTCTTTCAGGCCATTTTCAGGTCTCTCCAGAGATGCTCAATTGGGTTTAAGTCAGGGCTCTGGCTGGGCCATTCAAAAACAGTCACAGACTTGTTCTGAAGCCACTCCTTCGGTATTTTAGCTGTGTGCTTAGGGTCATTGTCTGTTTTGAAGGTGAACCTTCGGCCCAGTCTGAGGTTCTGAGCACTCTGGACAAGGTTTTGGTCCAGGATATCCCCGTACTTGGCCGCATTCATCTATTCTTCGATTGCATCCGGTCTCCCTGGAGACCATAATGGGCTCTTAGGAACCTTAAGTGCAGCAGAAACGTTTTTGTAACCTTGGCCAGATCTGTGCTTTGCCACAATTCGGTCTCTGAGCTCTTCAGGCAGTTCCTTCGTCCTCGTGATTCTCATTTGCTCTGACATGCACTGTGAGCTGTAAGGTCCTATTGCTGAAATACCGTACAGTCGTTGAAGTTAGTACAATAAAACAGCACTATGGATTCTGGAGGAAGATTAGATTGACATGGCAACACATTGAGGCTGAAATCCGATTGGACAAAAGATCTAATATACATACACGTACTCTAAACAGTGCAGCCAAGAGAAACGCTATCAAATGAACAACTTTGGAAGAAGTCTTCCATCCTTGTGAAATGTTCAAATGAATGTGGATCCCGAACAGCTTTGAGCAGCTGCCCCTGCATCTCATCATATTCATTTCTTGCAGGAATTATAGCTCAGAAATCAATTACAAGTACTTCAAAGTGGGGAGTTACTTTTGAATCACCACATGAGCTGTAAATGGTGCTCATTGCTTCTGATAGCGAGAAGGCCTTTTCGGAACTGGCCGCCCACCAGTGGTAACACGATGAATGTGTTTTCCAGGTGTGTGGAGGAGACAAATGGCGGCTGCAGCGACTTTGCATCCTGCAAGTTTACAGGCCCGGTGGGTGCAAACGTATACAGTTAACCCTTTTTGGGATGGGTTTGAAAATACCCCTCACACATGCTTTCAACTTCAAAACACACTTTTTCAACACATGGTAACAAATATTTGAACAAACAAAAACGGTAGTTCCCAATTTTAAGATTCCGAAGTTAACTTCCAATGTTACCTCCAACAATAGCTTCCAACATTGGTTTGCAATGTTAGCTTTAGCATTAGCTTCCAATGATAGCTTCTAAAGTTGGCTTCAACATGAGCTGCCAATGTAAGCTTCCACTGTTAGCATCTAAAGTTAACTTTTAATGTGAGCTCTCAATGTAACCTCTAACGTTAGAGCTGAGGAAGACCAGTGCTGGTTTCCAGTATTTGGTTGAACATTAGCTTCCAATGTTTACTCTGTTAGCTTCAACGTTAACTCCAATGTTAGCTTCAGAAGGTAGCTTCCAACGTTCCCGATAACGTTAGACCTGAGGAAGATCAACTTTCGCTTCCGATGTTACATCCAATGTCGGTGTCCAATCTTTGATTCTGAAGGTAGCTTTCACTGTACCTCTAATGTTAGCTTAGAGCGTTGGCACCCAGGTTAGTTTCCAAAGTTAGCTTCGACGTTAGCGCTAATGTTCGAGTTGAGAAAGACGAGCGTTAATTTCCAACATTAACTTACGAAGTTAGCTTCCATCATGACCTCTATTGCAGGGGCGTCACGGCCCACATTATTGGCAGTTTCCTCTCAGAGAGCCGTCATGACTGTGAAACCATAACAATCAAATTTGATGGCATCATCACTGTATCCTATATACGGCGGACCCCCTCAATGTCCACGCGTTGCCTTTGATGGAAACGTTGGCTCGCAACACAGCCGCCAAATAGAAACGTCGCTTAGCCGGGCCGCTGCAGCGCGCCGTCGTATGGAGGCTTTTATTCATGTCTGTGCATCGCTGTTAGCTCTCTGAAATCACTCTGCCAACGCCTCCCCTGTTAGATGCGCCGTCTGATGCCACGACGACGACGCTCCCATCTCGAGGCGCAGCGCCGCAACGCGATGCGACACTGCGTTCCGTTGTCACGCCTTTGCAGCACATCCACAATGGATTGCTGCGCCCGTGCTAAATGCAGTGTGAAAAGGCTTTTATGCACGCACGCACTGCGCGTTCGTCGTCCTCCGCTGAACCCCCGAGACTGACTCACAGAACCCCGATCGAAGCCACGTCGAGAGCCACCGCTCTGACGTTACGGTTGACGAAGAACAGCGTTAGCTTACGACGATGTCTTTGTTAGCTGGGTTTAGTGTATTTCACGACTCGCTGCTTTTTAAAGTAAGCGCGTCACAAATGGCCGTCCCTCCAGAACGAGCGCGAGTGCGAGTGCTTGCCGGGCTACGTGGGCAACGGGATCCAGTGCCTGGAGAAAGTGGTGCCCCCTGTCGACCGCTGCCTGGAGGACAACGGCGGCTGCCACCCCGTGGCCTCCTGCAAGGACTTGCATTACCACGGTAACGCCTCCGTCCGGGTCTCGCGCCCTTGCGCCGTGGTTTGTCACCACGGAGACGGAGCTCTTGCTTGTAACCTTCCCAAAAGATGTCTGTCGCCACGGCAACAGACATCTTGTGATCTTTATCCACGACGACTTGAATAACATTCCGAGGTCCTTTGTTACCATTGGAACCTTTCCGTAAGATGTCTGTTACCATGGCAACGGACACCTTGTGACTTTTGCTGTCTGTGATGACTCGCGTGACATACAAATGTCATTGGACTACCCGAGTTACCAATGTAACATCTCCGCAAGATGTCTGTTGCCATGGTAACAAATGTCGCACCCACATAACCTTTCCACAAAACGTCTGTTACCATGACAACAGCAACACATTCCGCGAGCCTCTGTTACCACTTGTAACGGGACCGCAGGAATTATGTTACCACGGTAACCGTACACCACGTGCATGCTTTGTTTTTGCTACCCTGCTAATCTGATCGCTTGTGTTTCCATGGTAATGTGTGGTGTCTCGAATTGTCGCTTTCTTTGTCGGGCGAGGTGCTCGTCCCCCGGCCTCCGTCGGCTCTCCTTCTGCACCCAAGGCTGCTTCTCCTCAGAAGATGGTAGCCAAGCGACGGACTTGAATTTGAATTTAGCTCGCTAAGGTTTGAGAAATAAACTTGGACCAAGAGCTGATCCCAAAAAACAGCAATTTGCCACAGCGACGAAAGTACTGAACAGTTCCAATAAGACACGCGTTTATAGAGACTCCATCTGGGACTTGCTCGCCTCATTCAAAAACCCTCCTCTTGGTCTTGATTGGCTCAAACCAAGTTTCCCTCAAATGGCATAGTTTCGAATTATCACAATAGAGCCAATGTCACGTTACCTCAGTTGGTAGTTTATAATCGTGTCTCGGCACTCTTATTGATATTTTTTGAATATAACGAAGTCGTCCAATACAATCATATATATATATATTTCGTTTTGAATGGTATCTGGTGTTCATTTAACGTGCAATACAACTGGTTAATAAGAGCTTCTTGCTTTCTAATGGTGTCTGTAAACACAAGGTGGTCATGGCATTTATCCCCCTCTTGGAGGGGCTCTTGGTCCATGAGGCAGGGGGCTGGTAGAACAGTTGTCAGTCGTAAACGATCACATTTTGACAGGTCTCCCTAGTTTGAACCTTTGTAGCAGACTTGCTGGCATCAGTGAGCCACTTTCAGGTTCATTTACATTCATCATCTGTCACCCGCTGTAATCTGAGCAAGGACCACCAGAGTTTTGGCCAAGAGTCGGCGCATTTCACGATTCAGATCATTGGGCGTATTAATGAAGACCACCGCTAAAAGAATCATTCATATGAATTACGTACAATGCTACTATTCCACAAATGCACCCGCTTCTGTTACCATGGTAACACATACTCTGCACACAACCCTACTGAGTGTAATTACCATGGTAACGCCTGCTCCAGAGGCGGGCGGGGGCGGGGGGCGGTAGCGGTCGTCTCTCGAAGGCCGTGCTCAGCAGTCGCTGGGTTGCCGTGGTAACTGACGGCGTCGGCCTCGCGGTGGAGACATTACCCGTACGTAACCTCGTCTCCGACGTGCCGCTTGTGTTCCCAGCCAACGCGGCGGGAGTGTTCCACCTGCGCTTGCCGGAGGGGAAGTACAAGATGAATTTCAGCCAGGCGGGCGCCGCGTGCCGGGCCGACGGCGGCGTGCTGGCCGACTTCAAACAGCTGAGCGACGCACAACAGGTACCCCGCATCCATGGTTTCCGTGGGAACAGCAGATGCGTCAACGCCGTCTCCGTTGTGTCTGGGGTACACAGGACAAAAATGTATACTTTGGGTCAACTTGAAAAAAATGTATCCGTTACAGCTTAATTCATCTCTGATTATGTTTGCGACTTTAAGTTTTGATTTGGATTACTTTTGCCTTTGTCAACAGTTGACATTCACACAAAATAAAAGTATCCATTTGATATATCATAGAATTTAGCCATGGGAAATGTGGGAGTTTTGGGAACGTTAAATGTTTGTTTTTAAATGTCACAAATGAGTGAATTTTGAAGACGGAACGTTTTGAATTGGATGAAGAAATGTGGAATTATTAGGTACATTTGTAAAGGAACCAAAAATATGGGAATTTGGGGAAGAGAAGTATGGAAGAGTGGCTTCAATTTGAAAAATGACTCCATTTCAATCTTTTCTTCCATGGATAAAGTGAATTTTAGGGATTTTACAAATGGACTCAATCGTTCCTTATTTGTCGAGCAAGTCAAACCGTTGAGCTCATTCTACGGAACAACTGTTCTCACTTCTGTCAGTATTTGCCATTTTCGGTCCATCGAGCTCTTGTGTTGACGTGGCCGCTGCGCTTCCAGCTGGGGATGCATCTGTGCGTGGCCGGCTGGATGGAGGGCGCCAAAGTCGGGTACCCCACGCGCTTCCCGAGCATGAAGTGCGGCGAAAACCACGTGGGCGTGGTCCTCTACAAGGAACCCGTGGACCAGAGCAGCACGTACGACGCGTACTGCTACAGAATCTCAGGTACCACGCAGCTTTCGAAGTGTTTCGTTGACGAGATTTGCGTTCTCAAACTTTTTGGGTCCAGGGGATTCAACGTAAATGCCATAGAAATTGAAAAGCTGCCTTTTTTTGAGAGAAAAGCACTTGGGGTCCTGTCTGATGTGGGAGACCTCCCCGGCCTCGATTGATCCTGTGTTTAGGCCCTGTTCTGGTGCTTCTATGATTTGTGCCTCCGTGTTGTCTTTCAGTCCAGCGTTTTCCAACTCCTGGTACGTTTTATCAATCTCAGCCATTTCTTCAATTTTTCATTCTAACATGCCATTCGGGGAATTGTCTCTCCGTGACAGCCCATCTGGCTCCTTCTCCTTACTGTGCTTCCATTGCCTGAGGCATTCACTCACAGGTCGTCCCTAGGTGTCAACTTCTTGAGGTATTTTTGGAGGCCTGTTTTTTCCTCCTGGATATTGCCCGTGACGCTCGCTAGTCCTCGGAAGCGCAAAGCCTCGGGATGCTGGACTTGGGCTGGAACCGTCCGTGCGTTGTAAGGAGCGTTCTTGTTGAAATCGGTGGCTTCCGTCTCTTCCGGTGGCCAGGCTATTATGGCGGCAAGGTAACTGATTACCGGAAGGGCCTGGATCTTATTGTTGCCGTTCAGCTGACTCTTCAGGATCTGCCTCCCTCTCGCTCTCTCTCTCTCTCTCTCTCTCTCTCTCTCTCTCTCTCTCTCTCGATATTTGGCTGTGGCTGCCCTTCGAGCTGACGGTTGCCGTTTGCTTGGGGGAATCCAAGTCATGCAACTGTTATGTTGCCCTCCGGTTGTGAACATCTTCCCTCGTCTCGATGTCATTCGCCCGCACTTATCTCGTCCGAGCGACATTCTGATGTCATCGCTAAGACATCCTCGTGAGGTGAATCGGGGACTCGATGTCACGCTCGTTCTTAGCGTACAGCTTGATGTCGTTGTTCCACTTCTGAACCGAGACCCGACACCAATCTTGGTTACGATCTGACTGAGGGGATTCAAATTTTGAAGTTGGAGTGGTTTGAATCAGGTGCGAAATGTGAAAGGATAAGGCAAAAATCATAAGACGTTTCCAAGGAAAATGTCAAATACTGAAAAATGTATGAATTATGGGAGAAATTGCTGTTTTTTTCAATTCAATGCAAATGTCGACGTGTGCAGATGTGACTTGCGAGTGTCCCGACGGCTACGTCGGGGACGGCTTCTTCTGTAACGGCGTCCTGACTGACGTCCTGGCGTCCTACAGCAACTTCTCCACCTTTTACAAGGTAAAACACCGTCAACTCTTCAATCCTGAAAGGACATTCATCCAGTCACAAGCTTTCTTTCCTTTCTTCTTTTTTTTTTTTTTCCAGTTCTTGTTGGACTACGGTGGTTTCTCTGCACAGGGCCAGCGTCTGGTAGACTTTCTGTCTGAAAGGCAGTCGAATGTGACGCTGTTTGTCCCGCACGATGCCGGATTCAGCCCCAGCCAGGTGAGCCCCCGTCACAACTTTGCTGACTCTGTGGATTATTTCTACTCCTGTTTATTTCTACTGTGCATGGTGGCAATGATCAAGAATAGGTTTTACTCTATGGATTATTTTTACTTTTTCGATTTATTGTTCTTGTTCAAGGTGCTGATGAACATAATTTCTACTTTATGGATGATTTCAAGTCCTTGTGTGAATTTCTGTCTTTGCTTATTTACTAACGCACGCGTGTTAGGTGCTCTCGGGTCGAGATCTGGAGTATCACATCTCCACCAATCACGTCAGGCGACCATTTAAGGAGCTGCGACACCAGGAAGTCATCCCGTCCAGGCTTGGCTTCAACCTGTCTGTTACCCATGGCAACAACGAGGTGGGACGCATCGGAGCGCACACGCACCGTTCGGCAGTACGTTATTTCAATTGGAGTTTTTTTACCGCTTTCCCCCTCAGAGTCGTAAACTCGTGAACCAGCGCCTCCTACTGGTGTGGGACATCCCGGCGGTGAACGGAATCGTTCACGTCATCGAGGCGCCGCTTACGGCTCCGCCGCCTCAGGTCAGCTGGATAAATATTAAATATCATGTAATTATGCTACATGAGGCGTACGGACATTAAATTGGATTCTTTGTTGGTTTATAAACATCAAATATGATTTTAAGTGTGGTGCCTCGAGATACGAGTAACCCCATTTAGGATTTGTTTTGCGACGCAAGTGTTGTTTAGTGGCAGTTTGACAGTTGTTCAAAAAAGAGATTCAAGCTGTTTATTATCACTCCCGGCCGAACTGAACAACAATATATTAAGAGAGAGCAATGGATCACACCAAAATATTGTACAAACATTATAAAAAATAGAGTAATAACTGTAAATACAATCTGCAATATAGCGTAGGATTACTGTATCTGTATTCTGTGATGATAAATTGCTGGGACTCGTTGTTCCGGGGCTGGGACTCGTTGTTTCCATGACGTGCATCCTGGGACTCGCATAATCTCACGTGTAAAACGATCTATGAATGTCCATTGAATTGAAGCAAAAAGTGGGACAAAACATGTTTCATTCTTTACATTCTATTTAATTACAGTATGTTATTGTATTTATTTATTTTTTTACAGCGTATAATATAATGCTACTTTTCACACTAAAAACACATTACAAGCTAACCCTAAACCTCTTTAAGAACTGTTTGTTTTTAAATATTTATTACAGTACAACCTTTATTCAACGTATGTGCGATGCATTTTAATTAAATCATCATTATTATCATCATATTGTTATATTCATGTGCATGTTCAAATTGTTGCAGTGGCTCACAATAATTTGAACTCAAAACCGCCGTCTCGTTTTTGTTGGTCCTGATGTCAGTACTCGAAGAGTCAAGTATTTATTTTTTCTTCCGCTGCTTGAACGCATTCCGATCGCCGTGGTTACCAGATCGTTGACATGAAGCGCCGTCGTGGGGTTACCCGGTTGATTGACGTGCGCGCATTTTTGTCCGGCGGCCGCTCCAGGCTCCTCGTCACGCTTCGCGCGGCCACGCCCATTCCAGCGGCACCGTGTCGGCCATCTTGGTGTCGTTGCTGCTGACCGGCGTGGCGGCCGGGATCGGCTACTACGTCTTCAAACACAAGACGGACGCCTTCAGATTTCACTACTTCAAAGTGAGACGCGCACGCACGCACGCACACACACACACGCTCTCCCTATGCTGGCCATTTGTGTGTACCTCATTAAAAAACAAAATCGGGGCGGGCTTTACGGTGGCCAATTGAAACTCATGAACAATTTTTTTCATTTCTTGTCATCTTCTGGATTGACTGATCATATTGGGCCGAAATCGGTTTCATTCTAGACTCAACCCACGAACATTTTTTTTTTTTTTTTACCAGATTACACGAAGCTCCGTGATACTCGGTGTGGTGCAGCGAAAGATTCACTGACCGAGTGCAGTTCAGTTGCATTTCCCTTTTTAGTACAATAGAATTGCATTCAAACTGTTTGTTTTTGAACCTGTATTCAGGCTTCCAATTTTCAGTTAACTTTGATGTGCAACACATTTGAATGGAATCATTTAAGTGCACTCCAACGAATGACGCAGTTTTGACTGAAGTAGAGATGCCCTCTGCTGACGACGGAGTCCCTGGAAATAAAATGTCTCGTAAATTTGACACGGCACACAAAAGTGTTAAGAACCCTGCCAAATTTGAATGGTTAGAAAAATCGCCAAGTCTACACGATGTAGCCGTTCTCTGCGCTCTCAGACGCCGTGAGCGTGTCCGCTGAATGCGCTGAAAACACGACCCGCTCAACCATCGACTATCAATTAAACACCTCGACTACGTCATGCGAAAAATGGACGCTACTTTTTCCGTGAAAATGTAGTATATCCGCTGGCTGAAATATATTCAACTGGATCATCGCAAGGCTTTTCCACACCGTGGCAACAAGGCGATCTAGTGGCCACCCCATCCCACAAACTAGCCGTCGCGTCAGGACCCCCACCTCCCCAACAACGAGGCGCTCTAAAGCAGCCAGGCTAGCAGACTATCCGAAGAGATGATGTATTTTCGCGGTGTAGGCATAGCCAGCTAGCTAACTGCACATTGCAGTTCTGGCGGTTAACCACTGATGTGACGTGATGTGGCCCTCGAGGACTTCGATAGCGGGGGAGGGGCAACTCACGCCGGCCTCCGAAGTGCGTCACGCTCCGCCATTTTAGTCACACGTTCTGATGAGCTGTTGTTACAGATTGCACTGGTTTGGATGGTTTGTTTAGTCCTAAACCAAAGCAGACACGGGCGCCGCCATCTTGGCGATCCTCTCCCGCTGACCGCCAATCGCAAATCTAACACGGCTGTTGTTAGATTTGTGATTGGATGAGCAGCAAGCATCTGCCTTCCGCCGCAAAAGTTTGGTTGAGCGGACAACTAGCATGATGCATTTTATTCACGTATTTACGGCCGACAGTAACCGTAACCAATTAGAGCTGTTACAATGCATATGTTCTGAAGGCCCTGGGCAGATTAGATAGACGTGGCAACATAAAGGGGCTGAAATCTGATTGGGTAAAAAAAAAAAAAAATCAAACATCCAGCCAAGAGAAATGCTACCAAATGAAGGTAATACAATTGTTGGGAATTTGTATCACTTCATGGAACCAATGTTAGAATTTAGGTCCTAAATGGACCACCCAACGCTGCTAATAGCTAACGACCGCTCACCTCGCGTAACAGAATGAAGACGAGGACAATCCGGCGGGGGGCCCGTCCAAACCCGCCCTGGTCTCCATCCCCAATCCTTTGTACAGCGGCTCCAGAGCCTTCGCCGAGTCTTTTGGGGTGAGTCCTCGACACGCTGGCTGGTCTACATGTCAGTCAATACCGCTTCACACGTAATTGGTCAGCCATGTGACTCAGTCCTCGTGTGAACATTGGCCAGCCTGCATCTCAATCATCTTACAGGAAACGAGTCAGGGGGCGGAGCCGGCAGAACCCGAGGAACCCCCAAAGATCCTGGACCTGGACCAGTAAAAGTACTTGTTACCCCCACCCCGCTGGTTTCCAACTTTGAACGGGCAGTTCTCGTGTATCCAAAAATCAAAGCTGTCGTGCCACAGGAAGACAAAGTGATTGTCAATAAAGTTTTGCACTAATCATTTTCTACCAAGCACGAGCATTGTGATTTTGTCTCGAATCACACACGGATGTCGAAGCGTTTACAAATGAGCCCCTTTCAACCTGGTCGCTAACCAAAACAGCAGAAAATACAGAGGATGAACAGACCGATTAAGGTGTGGTTGTTTTTCCACTAGTGTAAACCTTTTTGAAAGGCCGGAAACAAAAATGATCACGACGTGGTCTATTCAGCAATGCTTCCGAATGATGTAAGGGTTGACATCGTCAGCAGTCACAAGAAGGAGTCATGCCATCTCACTCATGACAAAACTCCTTTCAACTACGCAATTCTGTGCGTCCGGGTTTTTTCCTGGCCTCTCCCAGAGCGGTTTTGCAGGTGTGCTGTCCAGTGTTTAATGCAATGTTAGCATTGTCTGCAACCTTGAAAATGACAGTCGAGCAGCGTCAGACTCTCCGCCACCCCTCCCCTTCAAAAAACGTCATTGACGAATACATTCGTCAATGGCAGTGAACGTTTGGATTTTAAGGGACAAGTATACTCATCAAATGCAGGTTCAGCAGGAACACAGTTGCAGTTGCTGGCTTCCAGAAGATTTCATTTCTGTGACTCGGTAATATGTCTTCCAATTCCATCACTTCAAAATTCATTTTGCGCTTGCGCTGCTCTCCCAAATTTCCCATGGTAGGAACCACCAGCGCTACCTAAAGCATCAAACCGTTTTCATCCACTTGGACACCTGTTGCCAACAAGTTAGAGTGAACGAAGACGCAATTTAACGCCCGCTGTTTCGGATCTCAAGCCGTAAATAAGAGTATCACCATAAACGCTCAAACAGCACGCAAAAGCGAGTATTTCCCAGAACGTGCTAAACGTGGATCACTTCCCGTTGTGTGAAAAAAGGCTGACCGAATACGTGTGAAAATGGCTACTGGTTGTACCCTCATTGCACCAGCACACACAAAAATACATAAACATGCACACCCTGTCAAGTAAAAAAGAAATCTGCCTTCTACATTTTACACACCACAGAGAGGAGAGTTGTTAACAACCCCAACAAATTTGAATGATTAACAAAAAAATGGCCAAGTAAATAAAATGAGATTTCAAAACAATGAAAAATGAAGCAGTTCTCCCCACTCTGGAACGCTGCGGGCGTTTCCGCTGAATGCGCGGAACCCCACCCCGCCCAACCGTCAATCAAATAGCACTTCACGACCTGGACAAATGAATGCTACTCCGTTGAGCATCTTTCTTACGTTTCATGTTTGAGCCGCCAAAATGTATCCACGTAAAGCCTCCGGCGGCTGGAATATACGCTATCCCACCGGGTCGTTGCGGGGCTTTTCCACGCCGCAACAATGAGGCGCTCACTCTGAAGCGGCCATGCCACCGCGAAGCCCCCGTCCACACACTGGCTGTCACGTCAGGCTGTTTAAAAAAAAAAAAAAAAAAAATCCCCTCTCCTTGCACTCCCGTCTTTCTCTATGTGACGTGCGCGCGTACTCACGGCTGACAACGAGGCACTCTAAAGCAGCCAGGCTACCGGACTGAAGTGAAGATGTGTTCTCAGGGTGTCGGCATAGCCAGCTAGCTAACTGAATGTCGCATTTGCGCCGGATGACCGCTGACGCGAACAAAGGCGTGCGAGGTCTTCAATAGTGGGGGAGGAGTGACTCCTGGCAGATTCCAAAGTGTGTCAAGCTGCGCCGTTTTAGCCACAGCCAAAAAAATGTGGAAAACTGAAACGGGGGGGAAACGGTTTCGTGCTCGATCTCCACAATTGATCGCTACATAGTTCTCAGTCTTTGCACGTTTTCACCAATGATCTTCAAACGCGCATAATTTACTCGGACACAAATAACCGAATTCACATTGCAGTGTCTCTCAACACACACACGCACGCTTGACACGGATCACTTCGTGTTGTGCTTTGCGCGAGAGTCTGTGCAAAGTGAAATAATTCCGACAAAAACGGACAACGTGCGACTCTTCACACGTTTGACCTCACGTGTTGAAATGTCTCCTGGTCCTTTCCTTTCCGTCGTCAACACAACACAACACGCCAAGTTCTCCTCGCCAACAAGTCAAATGTCTGCCAGCTTTTCAAACAACTACTTGAGCGTGTTTGTGCGGAATTGCCCGTGGGCGCGCGTAGATATGTGCCAAAATGGAACCTGTACGACTTTACACACGTTCGACCTGATGTGTGAAAATGGTTCCTTTTGTTTTGTCATTGTTGGAAACACACACACACACACACACCCTTACACAAACAAGCACAGACAAATGCCTGCATAAACACGTACAAACACAAGTTCATACAAACGCACTTCCACAAACAGAAGCGCACACAGAAAAAAACTCACCCACTTACACAAAGTCACACAGACACATGACCTAACCCCCACACATCATACGAACACACATTAACTCACAAAAACACCCACGTATACACACGAACATAAAAAAAAAAAACAACACGACCACAAAGACAGAAACGCACACAAACGCACAAACACGTGCTCGACACGGTTCACCGCGAGTTGTGCATGTGCGCGGTGTCATGAATCATTGATGGCGTAGAATGTCAGCACTGCGAATGCGCTGAGCGCGTGACAAAAGAGAGCCGCCGCCGCCGTTTAACGGACGCGCGTGACACGACGGGATGTCAAGATGTCCGCACAAATATGCAAACATTATGCAAACGTACGCACGGGAACGGGAACGGAAGGTCGTGTGATCCAAAATAAATAGAGGCTCTGAACTCCAAATCCTCTTGAAGCCATTTTAGGCACGGAACAAACAGGGAAGTCAGGAGGCGTTTCGTGCGAGATCATTTTATGGAAACGGCATAACAACAGGATGGCATTTCCCAGCCTGAAAACGCTAACGATAATGCCGTAGCCTGAAAACGCTAACATCTGCGTACAAACGACCAAAAGGCCGGTCTGTAAAACGTTTATCACATAAAGGTTTGACGTTTTAGATTCTGAAAACTGCATGTTTCTCCAATAGAACATTTTGAGTTTGAGAACCTAAAAATGGCAACATTTTTCGCCTTTGCGTTAAATTAATGTTAGCATTTGCGATAGCATTACCGAGTAAACATGACGACAGCGTTTGAGAGCTGAAAAACGCCAACATATTTTATGTTAACATTATCACTGAAAATGGCTCATCTACGAAGACAGAAAATGTACATACGTCTTAATCCGATAAAACACGACCACGTCTTAGTGACACACATTCAAAGGCTGCGAAGTCAGAGGCCGTTAAGTACGACACCATTGTGTGGAAACGGATTTTAAATATTATTAGCGCCTGAAAATGCTAACATTATGAAGCAGACAGGATCGGCAACGAAAGAGCCTGAAAGCTAATATTGTTGCCGTTTGAGTGGAAACGCTGAAGACAGAGACAACGATTTATCGGAGGCATTTGTGTTAACAAACATTCGTGTTAACACTGAAAACAGAACATGTATCTACACGACAACTTTTTCAGAGCTTCCATGTTAGCACATTGTTACCATCATTTAGCTCAGCATTTAGCATGTAAACGCAATCAAAAACAACATCTCCGTATCTGTTAAGCCGATAACAAGAGCATCGTCTAAAAAGCTAACGTCACCGTTTCAAACGCTGAAAATTCTCGTCTTTGAAAACAGAAAACGTACAAGGCAGCGTTTTGAAGCCCGAACACGTCAACGCTGAAAACGGAGAACATGCATTCATATTAACCTGAGAAAACACGACAAACAACGTCGAGCCTCAAAATGCTAACATCATAGGCATTTGTGCGGAAACGCTGACAACAATTAAAACGCAATGTACATTCATGTAAATCTGATCAAACGTGATCCTAGCCGAGCGCGAGGCCGTTTATCGTCGACATGACACGATAGCTCGCTTGCTGCTAACCGCTAGCCCCCTGCTTCGTTGGGTTGCTTTTTGAGGGGAGGAGGAAGAGGCGGTTGGCGAGAATCAACACGTGCGAGCAGAGCAGCCATGTTGTTTACGACCCGTGGTTCCCTCTTCCTCTTTTTCTCCTTGCTCGTTTCCCCCCCGTCCTTTTCTCTCTCGTAAAATGGCTTCCTTCCCCCCCTCCCTCAACGCTGGAGGCTGCAACCAAGGCTGTGTCGGGAGTCGCGTTCACTCATTCCCTATTCCCTTATCGCTAGATAGGGATTCTTATACACTGGACTATATGGTTCAATAAAAAAAAAAAAAAAGGTCCACTAGAAATCCCTTCGTCGTGATTCGGGAGCAGGGAATGAGTGAATGATTCCGAACGCAGCGACTGCGTTCGGAATCATTCACTCATTCCCTGCTCCCGAATGACGACATGCCTACAGGGATCTCAGCGACTGAACAGTTTGTCTCAAACAAGGTTTCAAGCTGTTTAACGCTCCTCTCGGTTGAAGTTTACCGTCCAATTGACCATAAAACAAAGGGAAACCGCGTTAACTTTGTCTTGCAAAAGCCTGCTTAGCTTAAGGCTAACAAACAATGCAAAACGCTTGAGACGGCCTCAACAGCGTGCGGCGGTAATATTTCGCTTCAACGAACATATTTGACAGAAGTTGTCAAATTCTTCGTTTGTTTCTCCATGACTGTACGGAAAATGAATGGAATCGACTGCCCCCCGGTGGCCATGTTGTGCACACCAGGAGGTGCAGTCAATCGTCATAATGACGTTATTACGCAATGTTTTTTATAATGTACATTATTACAGTGCTATTTTCCTTATTCACACACACATTTTGCCGTGTTTTTTTCTTGGGGGATTAATAGCATTTCCATATGCATTCGAATGTTTTTAGAATCAATTATTCCCATCGCTTAATCGAATTATCGGATAAAAGCATTTGTCATTCAAGCTTATTGCCTTTTTTTGGCAATTGGTCTTTATCAATCGATTATTGTTGTTTATTTGGTGTTGTTTAATGACTTAACAAATAAAAACTTTACACAAAGGAGTGATGATTTCCTCGCCAATGTTTTTCAAACAGAGCTTCTTTGGCTACTGATTAATGCCACGGAAGTTTAGATTTTTTTCCCCCCGTGAATTGATTACGATTCAGTTAGTGGTTTGGTCCGTAAAAAGCAGATGTTTGCGAATGTCTTCGACTTCGGTTGAAGACAAAAATAATCAGTGCGCTATCTGAGGATATTTACCGCCGAGAGGCTGAAATCAGAGAAACTGGACAATTTTAAGTTAAACGGTGGCTCTAAACGATTCATGGAATAGCAAGATTGATTGTCGATGAATCGATTACTTGTTGCACCTCGAGTGGTAGGGAGTGAGCGAACGATTCCCAACAAAGCCATCGCGTCATGCCGAAACTCAAACAATATCCAAGAAAGGGACTTTTTTTTTTTTTTTTTTTGTATCGGCGCAATGCATCATGGGATACGTTGCTTGTCTCGTGACCGTGGGTCATCGGCTACTTTTGAAGATGCATTGTTGGATATGTATAGGGCACCTTGTAGGGGGCAACCTATACTCAGTCCACATTCCAACAGCGCTACAAAATGGCGAAGTGACTATATAGGGCGCTCTATGGTGGCGAGGGAGCGGAAGCGCCTGTGCGGGAAAACATCAAAGCAGCGTAGCGGCGCGTGTTTTCATTTGAGTGCGTGTGACGACGACGGCGGCGGCGGCGGCGGCGCTCCTCCCGCTCGGGCTGCCGCCTGCCCGCCGGCCTCCCTTCCCCCCGCCACACAAAGAGCGAGCGCCTGCACAAACGACTGCAATCGGTTTTGCCTGAGAAGTGACGCCGTGGCGGCAGCGGGGGAGGGGGGTGGAAACGGGGAGGAAGGAAGACTTTGACTGACCTCCTCTACCGCACGGCGGCCAGCCGCTTGGGAAGACTGGAAATGAGCCCACGATAAATAGGACTTTTCGAAGCGAAGCTCGTGGCGTTTTCTTAGAAATGTGCATTTCAACGCGGTTTGAAACAAATCAGCCCCCGACAGCAGTTTCACCGATGGACGCCAAATTGCGTGGACGTGTTTAGAATGACGGGACGCGTGGGAAAAGTCTCTGGGAGCCCACGCCCCAAACGGAACAGGAAGTCAACCATTTTGCTTTTGGCAAAAAAATGCTACGATTAAAATGACTTTTCGAAGAAAACCTCGTGGACTCCGAGGAAACAGAATCAGCCCCCGGTGGCAGTTTTACCGATGGATACGAAATGGGCTGGATGCGTCTATCGTGACAGGATGCGGGTAAAGTCTCACCAACCTAGGCCGGAAATTAAACAGGAAGTCTGACGTTTTGGTTTTAGCAAAAACAAAAACATGACCTTTGCGAAGCAAACCTTGTGGACTTTACATTAAAAAAATAAATAATAATAATAATAATCCAACCCAACACCAGTTTCACAAATGTCTACCATAACGGGGCACTTCACCAAAAAAGTCTCAAGGACCCCTGCGCCAAATTGAACAGGAAGTCAGCCATTTTTATTTGAAGCGGCTATTTTTGACTTGCGCTTTGATGATAATCCTACAAGGGAATTAGCCCAGAGAGGGAACCAGCTATCCTAAACAAATGGCCGACGCTAAATTGGGATGTTTTGTTGTTGTTGGGGTCTCCCCCCCCCCCCCCCTTTGTATTAAATCTGGGTGGCTGGCTAGTTAGGCCAACTGAAAATAGAAAAGAATCGGATGGCAAATGCAAACTTTGTGGATTTCCCATAGCTATTTCCGTACAAATGCGGTTAGAAAAGTACAATCAAATTGTACTCCGACACCAGTTTCAACCAACGGACACGAAATTGGGTGGACACGTCTATCGTGATAGCATGCACAATCACATCTCGCTGAAATTGAACAGGAAGTCGGCCATTTTGACAAACTCCGAAGAGGAAATTCACCCAAATGAGCCCCGCTCAGAAGCCGCAATTCTCGACGGGGTGACGCCAAACAACTGAAAATGGCAAACATCCAACTATAAACGTGACTTTTCAAAGCAGAGCATGTTGACGCCACCGAACATTTTCCTCCGCTATTTACATACAAACTTGTTTGGTGGCTTACGCAACAGGGGAGCCAACTTTAGCACGACGCACTCGCACCGGGCTGATCGTGGCGCACCGTGCTTTAGCGCAGTTGGAGAGAAAAAGGATTCATTATTATTATTTTTCTTTTTTTAAATCAGCCTCCAACACCAGTTTCACCGATCGACACAAAAGTGGGTGCGCGGGACACACTTGAAAGTCTCGAGGACCCGTGCCCGGAATAGAACAGGAAGTCAACCAGTTTGAGCAAACCCAGGGCTCGCTCGTCAGTACTTGAATATGCCGCCATCATTTTCTCTCTCTTAACTTTTTGTACTCCACCCATTCCAAAATATATTTGAGTTTCTTTTGGTAGAAGTTTTGTAATTATTTCCCATTAAAAAAAAACAAGAAAAGCAATGACAAACTAGGAAAGCCCATTATGATGGCTTGATAACGATTTGAACAAGTTGAACGCACATTCCCGCGTCATACTTCACCATATTCCACTGCATTAGCACAAATGCGCTGAAGCGCAGTTAGCCCATCTTTGCCATGCTCGCCCATTGGCACACACTCAAGTGCAGCGCCACCAGAAAGTATTCACACCCCTTTGCGTTTCCCACATTTTGACGTTAGACTTATTCTAAAGCTGCTTTGAGCGTCGTTTTCCTTTTGGTTTTTTTAAATCTGCATCCAATATCCCATAATGACAAAGTAAAAACATATTTTCAGACCGTTGTGCAAATCTATTGAAAATGTAAACCTTTAAACATAATAGGTCCATAAGTGTTTCATATTTTGTTGAAGCACCTCGGTCTCGAGTCTCCTTGAGTACATCTCTACGAGCTCGGCGAAGCCGTTTTGGGGAATTCTCTGCAGGTCCTCTCAAGGTCAGCCAGGTTGGATGGGCAGCGTCGGTGGACAGCCATTTTTAGGTCTTTCCAGAGACGTTCGATTGGATTCAAGTCCCGGGCTCTGGCTCTGGCCAATCGAAGACTTTTGTTATTTTGGCTGAGCGCTTCGGGTCATTGTCGCGTTGGAAGGTAATTCAACGCCCTAGTCTTGAGTTCCAGAGTGCTCTGGAGCAAGTTTTCTTGAGGAATTTCCCCATATTTGGAAGCTCTCACCTTAGCCTCTATGCGGACTAGTTCCTGCAGCAGAAAAACAGCCCCACTGCATGACGCTGCCACCAGCATGCTTCACAGTCGGGGTGGTGTTAGCCAGGTGATGAGCAGTGCCTCCTCTTCTCCAGATGTGACGCTTGCAATTCAGGTCAAAAAGTTCTATTTTGGTTTCATCAGAGGAGAGAAATTTGTTTCTGCAGGTCTGAGAATCCTTAAGGTGCCTTTTGGCAAACACCAAGCGGGCTGCCATGTGCCTTTTAGCGAGAAGTGGCTTCAGTCTGCCCAATGTACCATAAAGCCATGATTGATGGAGTGCGTTAGCAATGGTTGACCTTCTGGATGGTTCTATCTCGGCAAGGGAACACTGGAGCTCCACCTTAGTGACCACGGGGTTCTTGTTCACCTCGCTGGCCAAGGCCCTTCTTCCCCAGTCACTCCGCTCGGTCAGAGGGCCGGATCTAGGAAGGGTCCCGGTGGTTCCAAACTTGTTCCGTTTCCGAATAATCGAGACCACAATGCTTTTCGGGACCTTCAATGCTGCTGAAATTCTTTTGTATCCTTCCTCAGATTTGTGCTTTGACACTATCCAGTCTCGGAGGTATGCAGACAATACCTTAGACTTCATTGCTTGGTTTCTGCTCTGATATGCACTGCCAACTATGAGACCTTACATAGACAGGTGTGTGCCATACCGAATGATGTTCAATCAACTGAATTTACCACATGTGGACTCCATTCAAGTTGTAGAAGCATCTCAAGGGTGATCAGTGGAAATCCGATGCACCTGAGCTCAAGTTTGTGTCATAGCAAAGGGTGTGAATACTTATGTACCTATTATGTTTGAACACTTAAATTTTTTATACATTTACACAAATGTCTGAAAACGTGTTTTTACTTTGTAATTATGGGACCCTTTTATGTAGATTTGTTGTTGTTGTTTTTTTTTTTTTTAAAGAAAACTAATACTCAAATTAGCTTTGGAATAAGTTTGTAACAGCAAAACGTGGCAAACGTGACGGGGTGTGAATTCTTTCTGGTGGCACTGTATGTTGGCGCATGTCGCACTTCATGATACGACATCGCATTAGAGCAACAATTCTGACGCATTTCTGTGGCGCAATGCAGGCAGAGAATTGGAATTTTAAAAAAATGTCCGGGTCACAGATATAAAATATCACTCGATCCAATTCCAAAAAGACGTGCCGCCCGTACCTACACGGTGGCCATGTTGAATGTGGGGCATTGACGTGGTGGCCATGTGATGATGGTTCTATCAACTGTCTATTGTGCACAGAGCAAGAGAGAGCGGCGTAACTCTGAGGAATACAAAAAAAGTCTCTGGAGTCTGAAACATGCTATTTTTGGTACAGTAACAGTTTTTCTTTTTGTCAAACCGTTCGCCTTTGGCAACGGACTTGGAAGCACACTAATTCCTCGAAGCTCATGAAAGCGACTTGCCTATGATGGGTACTGTGGTAAGTTTGGATAAAATGGGAAACTTTCAAACATTTTCAAGCTTTTTTAAATATTTACTGACAATTACTTGGTACTATACTGGGCGTTTTACACCACAAAAAAAAAAACCTACAAATCAATTTTGTACCGTACAGTAATATGGGTGCATATGGCCTAAAAAAAAAAAAAAAGGGGCTTCAATGTAACAGCCAATCAGTTATATTGGACGACCCCCTGCTCCTATTAGTCCGTTCTATCGAGGTTCCACTGTACTTTATAAAAGCATGACAATAGAATTCAACGGTTCTCCTCACACTTTCTTCGGTGCACAATTTGCTGTTCGTTCTGGTGTACGTGCAGTACATGAGGGCTACATGTAATGGAGAATCAGCTTGTCAATACAACAGTCGTTCTTTGCAGAGGATAAAGAATACGTGACCTGTGAGTGTTGTTATATTATCTGGCTACGTGTTGCTGTTTGTGTTCAGATATTTGTTGCTTAAAAGGTAACAACATCGCCATTTTTTTTTTTTTTTTTTTTTTAAATAAAAGCTCATGTGCCTATAGAGTGTTTGTTTGTATTCACTAAGGTAGCAGAGGCTATGCAGTTGTTTGAGAGTAACGATTGGCTGGCATCCCGGTTCAGGGTGTACCCTGCCTCTCGCCCGGTCAGTTAAGATAGGCGCCAGCACACCCACGACCCTCGTGAGGATACGCGGTACGGAAAATGGATGGATGGCGTGACTAATTACATCTGGAAAACTGCTGCTTGTTAAGTGAGTTGAGTCACCTGCCACCATACAGCACCCCGATCTCAAGTTTGCGCTTGCAAAAAGAGATTGCCAACCCTTCGTTTTAGTTTAGAATTGCTTCATTTAACCAGGAACCCTCGCCGTAACATGGCCGCGGTCTGTTTTGCCTGGTCTCTGTGCCGTAAAATACGTAAATACAGGCTGGATGAGAACATTAGCAAAGCAGATTTATTTCTATAGCGCATTTCATACACAAGGTAACTCAATGTGCTTTACATGATTAAAAGCATTTAAAAACGAAGGGGGGGGGGACAGCTAATAAACATTTAAAACAAAGAAAAAATAAAAGTACAATTAAAAAAAGCGTACAGTGCAAGAAATATCTTAAAGTGGAAATGCTCTAAAAAGCAGGAGAAAGAAGAAGCACTTTGAACCTGGACTTCAAAACATTCCCACTTGGGGCTGACGTCACTTCTGTTGGCAACTTCTTCCATTTGTTTGCAGCACAATAGCTAAATGCCGCTTTACCGTGTTTGCTTTGGACTCTGTGCTCCACTATTTGACCCGGGTCTGTCCATCTCAGAGCCCTACTGGGTTTATACTCCATTAGCATTTCTTTCACGTATTCAGGACCCAAAGCATTTAGTGGTTTATAGACCAGTCGCTAAACTTTCAAATCTATTCTAAAGCTGACTGGCAGCCAGTGTAAAGACTTTAGAATTGGAGTAATATGCTCTGAGCTCTTTGTTTTGGTCACAACCCGAGCTGCAGCAGCTTAATGCTCTTTTTTGGTGGAGTCCAGTCAGAGGACCATTACAATAGTCAAGTCTACTTGAGATAAAAGCATGGATGACCTTTTGCTGGTCTGCTTGGCACATGCAAGCCTTCACTCTGGATATGTTCTTCAGATGGTAGAAGGCAGTTTTAGTAATTGATCTGATAGGACTGTTGAAAGTCAGGTCGGAATCTATCAGCACACCGAGGTTTCGGACTTGGTCTTTGGTTCTAAAGAGAGCGACTCCGGGTATTTAACAGCAATCGTCTTTATTGCCAAAAACTATCTATCTGTTTTGTTGTGGTTTAATTGAATACCATTCTGGATTCATCCAGTTATTTATCTGTTTTAGACAGTGACACAACACCTCAATTGAACTGTAGTCATCTGGAGACACTGCTAGATATAAAAGTGTGTCACCTGCATCGCTATGATAGTCAAAATCAAACTACTGAAGAATTTGACCCAAGGGTAGCATATACAGGCTGAATAGGAGGGGTCCAAGAACTGACCCTTGAGGGACCCCATAGGTCACTGCCATTTGATGAGATGGAACACTTCCAAGGGTTACAAAATAACTTCTTTCCTCCAGGTAGGACCTGAACCATTTAAGGACTGTTCCATTTAGTCCTACCCACGTTTCCAACCTGCTCAGCAGTATATTATAATCTACCGTATCAAAAGCCGCACCGAGATCCAACAAGACCAGAACTGACACCTTTCCCGAGTCAGCAGTCAACCGTGTATCATTTGGCACTTTGATAAGAGCAGATTCTCTACTGTGACGAGTTCGGAATCCTGATTGGAATTTGTCAAAAAGTCCATTTAAGTTCAAGAAATTGCTGAGTTGAGTAAAAAGAACTTCCTCAACAATCTTGGCTAATGAATGGGAGATTTGAGATGGGGTCTATAGTTTTCTAACATGGAAGCGTCCAGCGTGCTATTTTTTTAGCAGAGGCTTAATGGCAGCTACTTTAAGAAAACTACTTTAAGGAAAACTCGCCTGACTGAAGTGAGCTACGCTCTCCATAAACTTAGCGGCGGTACTCTCATTTATGTACCTTTTCTTAATAGACAAGAGGTTGTCTGAACGTTCGGAAGAAGCTGTAACTCAAAGTATACACCAAAAAACGGTCAGAAATAGCCATATCCTTGATGTCAACATCCTTCGAGATGACCAGGTGGAAGATGTTATTGTTATTGTCAACATGAATGTTTAAGTCTCCCGTTATGACAAAACAGTCAGTACAAATAACTGACAGCAGATCCTCCATAAATCTTCGATTGTATCTTGGATGTCTATAAATGATTAAAACAACAACCTTTGGGTCACTTGTAACTATTAAAAAAAAAAAAAAAAGCGATATTCCAAAGCGCTAAAATCACCCAGTATCATTTCTTAACACTGAAATAAAGGCTTGAAAACAACGGCGATACAAACGCCTTTTTTCTCTATCCATCCATCCATTTTCTTCCGCTTATCTGAGGTCAGGTCGTGGGGGCAGTAGCTTTAAGCAGGGAAGCCCAGACGTCCCTCTCCCCAGCCACTTCCTTGTAAAAATGGCTCAAATCTATTTATATGTTTGCATTGAATCGCGTCCTCTTTTGTCGCCCTTCGCTGTAGCGACCGTCCACGGCCGCTCACTCGGCATTGAAGAAGCACGCAACGCAGGCCGGCCGGAGTCCTCAGTAATCTGCTGGTGTTGTGTCCGCCCTTTTAGATGTTGTCCCATATCTTTGGGCTTTGTCCCCAGTCAATTCCAGGGAGAACTGCTGGATGATCCATTACCGTTTCCACAGTCCGCATCAGTCCTCTTTGTTGAGCTAAGTGGCTGTCGGTTTGCACACTTCTGCTCACCAGTTTGAGACATCTGTAGAGTGGTTTCATTCCCCGACTGTCCATTTACATCCACATACACTTTAAGACGGCCGATTATCGTTTCCAGGACCGACATCCTCTGTAGCAGTCCATTGATAGTCCTCTGAGAGACTATCAATGACAGAGGCATCTTGTTGCTGGTCTCGTTGCCATTAGCAGGCCACGCTCACGCGTAAGGGGGTATCAAAAAAATATTGGAATATGGCAACAACTGACTGCATCTACCAAAAAAAAAAAACTCGTCCCACAAGTTTAAAAATATCCAGGAGTCGCTTCTTCCAATTTCCGTTTAAGAAAAACAATCTTATCGGCATGAAAAAAATGCAAACAAAGGCGAAGCAAGCAGAAGAGAGTCTGCGCTGTACGAGCGTCAGTTAGCAAGCTGCTAGCAATCATCTGCCACAATTAGTCTTGCACAACATTTTGCCATGGTCGCAGTCCTGAACATCTGTGCAGCTCTCCATGCACGGATCGTTCCGGAGATTATCGTCGCGGCGGAGACAGCTAGTGATTCATGATCAGCTGCAGCACTACGCTAGCTACTGTACAACAGCACATATGTGCATGCACAATAAATCAAAATGGCCATAAAACAAAGGCTGTAAATACAGTGTGGCAGCATCTCGTCATAGTATGTTATTCTTCGTTTTCGTTTGATTCGGAAAATTCACGCTCGGCTTTAATTTTTTGACGTACTCGTGAGTAGACTCGAATCAGCACAGATTCATTCATAGCACTAATGTTCATACAGGCATAAGGCGATCCACGTCAGTCATTTTAGGAGACACTGTTTTACAGTCACGTTATGACTATCACATACCAAGGACAAACTGGATCACTTTTGCATGAAACCGGGACCAAGCAAATTCGTGTCGGAAGTATAACCACCATGCTAACGGTAAAAGCAAAAAGTTGTAAATATAATCACATGACCAGTAGATTTCGTGTCCAGAGAAAAGAACAAGGTTTCTGGGACTGAGTCCTGAGAGACACCACGATAATTGCAGTATTTAAATACTGAAATGTAGCACAAGAAGGGGATTTACCACAAATCAAAACATTTTCTTACTGGTTTTCAAAAGTTTTATTGAACAAAAAACTTTTTCAAAGCTCACGTAGGAATTTTTTTTTTTTTTTTTTTTTTTTTAATACACGTTTCACAAACAAGATGAACAATGATAAAAATAAAATAAAAAAGACAGAACAATAGAATTTCGTGTGTGCTGCGCAAAACAGATCCTTACAAAACACTGCCAACTTTAATGGGAATTTAAAAAAATAAAAATAAAAATAAAAAAAATTAAAAAGGGGAAAACCTGCTGTTATATTGGTTCGGTCAGGAGGAATCTTTACATTTGATAAATTATAGCATAAAGATTTTATTTATTTATTTTAAATCTTGCAAAAATGTTTTATACCTTTTGCACCTCCAGTTTTAAATGTGAAATAACACATACAGCAGTTTGAGGTTTTAAGTGTTCTATGAGAAGCATGTAACATTCCTGTAGGCCAACATCTTAAAAATACCAACAAAAAAATTAAGATTTTACAGAAACGGTAAAACCTTAATATGATGGGGTTTTTTTTGTTGCCTCTTGGAACAGTAGTGTTGTGTTTGGTTGCATCGGGGAGTTTCTGCTTGTGAATGTTTTCGATCTCTCTCAACTTCTGAAGCAAATTGTTTGAATGAGCACCGTCGTTGAACAGTGAGCACCATCAAAAACGGGAAACAATGAAACATCCGTGCATTTTAACAAGATAACAAGACTCGGTGGGTTTTTGTTCCGACTTCGATCCAAATAGTTTGTTGTGGAGTACGAACATTTTGGAATCTAGGAAAGGATGCCCTACTGCAGCGTTGGTCGAATTTACGCCTTAAATGTTACAGTTCGCAGCTCAAGTTTGGAAAAAAAATGCTATTTAAAATACTTACACTATTGAGAATCTGATGGATCGATCCAAGGACAAACCCTGGCTTTCCAGCTCTGCAGTTGTTTGTTGCAAAGGATCACACACGGATTCTACTACCATCCAGTCCGAAATACTACTACCTACAGTGTCTGTTTCCGTGTCGAATTAAAAAGGAACACTTTGTGAAGGACAACACTTCAACCCGATCAGCCAACAAACTATTGCTCAAGTCGATCCCGATGCCTTCCTTTATCGCCTAGCAACGACACACAAAAAAAAGGAAGACCAACTCACGTTTTCCTTGGATTTAGGATACTTGTTTTATTGGAGACCTTCCACAACGTCTTTGTTCTCAAGTCGTTACGTAAGCACAGTGTCAACTTCCGTCCTTAAACCAAAATGGTGGTATTCTTCAACTGGGTTTGGGAATACTATAGAGATAACGGTGCTTTAAAAATATAAAGACCATGAAAAATGGCATTCAAAGTGAAAACTCTCTTGGAAATACAGAATTATGCGGAGGGAGAAAATGTGGCAGCATACAGCGGAAAGTAATTTCCCAGCCCGCTAGGAAAAGCAACTCCCTACTTATAATGCCTTTCGAGGAATCCCAACTTTCAGTCCGACCTGCCCCACCGCAGATACCGAAAACGAAAACCATGAAACAATTCTGCTGCATACGGGTATCTGGGTAGAAAAGATAGATGTAAGACACTAACTAATAAAACAATGCGTATGCTCGGAGGGACTGTCCAGGTTTCAGTTCTGGTATCGAAAGTCTCTCAGCACGTGGTTGAGCGGGCGGATCTGGATCACGGGAGAAAGGTTGACCTGCAGGATTTTCTGCGCTTTCCATCGAGCTTCATCCACTGAGCGGGAGTCGTCCACCTTCACGACCTTTGATCGTAAGCGCTTCTTGTCTCGCCAGCGGTTCCTCTGCCGGGTCGAATGAGTCAGTTCTTTCGGGCCTAGTCCATTCTGGCGGAGGCCATTGCCGCCCCAGCCGTTGCTGGTGAGCTCTGTGTGAGTCTGTGGGAAAGCTCGGCCGTTGGCGTGGAATACCGGTGCAGAGTCACCGATGAGGGCGTCATCCAGGCGGACGGGGCACGACAGGCTCTTCTGGCTGAACAAGGCCACGGCTCTGGTGGGCGCCCCACCACCATTCTGGGAAGGCTGCAACGGTATTCCTGAAAGTGCTGGAGGGGGCTGCTTCTGCAAAAAGACGGCTGGGGGTGTCTTACAAGGCAAGTCCCATGTGGTTTGGATCTGGAGTCTGGCTGTGTGGCAACCAGACAGACCTTTGATATTAGTCAGTCTGAGGCACGACTGCACCGGGGGTGCCTCAGAGATCTCCGAAGTCCGAATGGGTGTCTTATTGCAGACAATAGCATGGTGGTCCATCAGTAGCTCAGGGGGTCGAACCCCCTGGATTTTGGGGTTGCCCCTTCGCAAGACGTTCCAGGAAGGGTGTACCTCTCTTTTCTTAACACGAACCCTTCGCCGCTTCTTGGCCGTCGGTCTGACATTCCGGCTGGGCGGCTTGAGCATGTCCTCTGTCAGGGGCTGGTTTGTGGATGAGCGGTACCTGTACACATCCTTGCTACGCAGCACGGTAGGCTTGTGGCCCTCCTCGCTCAGCTCCTGCAGGAAGGTGACCAGCTCTTCAGTGTGGGAGAGATCCCGGGACATGGGGCTGAGGATCTTCACCGCCTCCAGGAGGACAGTATGGCCGGCTGACGTAATCCTGGACCAGGAGTGAACTGCCCGCTGCTCCTCGTTGGCAAATTCCAACGGACGGCCGACCGCAGGACCTCGCGCTGCATCAGCCATTTTAGAAATCCTAGCCGGGAAAACAAAGAAAACAAAAATCACTGAACACAACTCAAATGACCTTCCGCCACAGATTGACGACTCCGTTGATCACCCAAAGACAAGACTCCATGAACATATTGTGAACTAGGACCCCAATTTAAAGTGAGGTCGAGGGGAAATGATGACTGATTGACAGGTCCTCACTGGTTGTATGACTGACAGTATATACCCAGCTTTAGAGAGAATCCAAGTTAAACACTTCCTTTCTTGCAGAATTTGGACCAACATACGTGTAGAAAGATCTACATGAGTTCGTCAAGTTATGACAAAGGGGACAGCAACGAGAACCAGATCAGTAAGAAACCGGTCGAGGGCTTTTCATACTGAATTAGACCGGTATTATCGCCGGTGTACCAGGACCACGTGGAATTGTCTGAAAAAGACTAGCTCTCAGGGTAACCCATGTGACAATCACAAGACAAGAAATACAAAAAACATCTTTGTAAGGATGTACATTATTTTATGAAATACTTGACCCAAATATGTCATCAGTACGAGCTACAAAACAACTAGCAGTTGGAGATCCCTGTTATCCAACGTAATAATTCATTCTCTGGTTGGTCACAACAAATGCTGAGCCACATTTCAGCTCACATTGGCATCAACAAATCCGGGATGACCGTATCATACCAGTACAACAGGGTGTAACTGAATTAATTCAATAACGAAGACACAAGCAGCGCTACATGCCGAAATTACTCATAAGAGAATGTCACAGCCTTTTTGGACCCTTTACAAATGGATCTGGAAAAAAAAAAAAAAAAAAAAAAAACTTGTACCAAGATGAACTGAACCAGCTTGAGCTTTCTTATTGTGTTTAAATAAAGGGAATCTAGAGTATTTGCTGCCATTGCAACAGTTCAATTAGTTGAAATATTTCACACCCTGACTGCAGACACACCAAAAGATTCTTGGCATACATGTTTTTGTCCTGGATTGAACTGTGGAAATTTCACTGCTATTGTAATCAAAGACCCAGATGCATGCAGATACAAGACATGGGACTGTAATTTACTTGAACTTAGTCCACCTGATTTATGCTTAGGGACCTAAGAAACCATTTTGGAATGTCTTTCTGGGCTACCACTAGTCTGAGGTGAAGAAAAAAATACATGGTCAACAGAGCCCAAGATAGTTCCTAAGGCAGTCCTGGTCTACAATGTCCAGGATCAAACGATCATAGATGAGGAACTTGCGTTAGGTTTAGGGGATTTGAGTTACACTTGAAACCATGTGTGGACAAGAGAATGTTCGAGCAAAAATGTCTATGTTCGGTACACCAGATCTACGATTTGAGTATGCTAACAAAAAGTTGAATCTACTAGACGTTATCGAAGAAGACACAAGCTCTTTATTCCTGCTCTGCGACTGACTGGGAGAGAAAGTGCCTACCTTTTGCCCCGAGTCAGACAGGATAGCTTGTAGGTGGCCTTGAACACGATAAGCGGTAGAAAATGGGCAGTTTATTCTTTAATCCTAACCAGGTAACATCTTGGCCACAGATGACCCAAGGAACCTTAGATTAGTCAGAATCTACTTAATAACATCACATCTCTGCCAGGACACTCCTACATTATTCGTGCTCTCCCTGGAGTAGTCTCGGGGCACTGCACTATTTACATATCTGTGTCTGTTGCGTTGCCTTCGCCTCCATGCGCCAAAGATCGCAGCCACTCCGCCGGTCAGTAACTCCAAGAAAGAAACTGAGCGGATTTGTGAAACCTGGTGAAAGAAAGTCCAGAGAAGACCCCCTAATGTTTAGCAAAGCAAGTCTTCCCTTGTGTAAGTAAGTCACGTAATGTCTCCAAAGACAAACGAAAAACACAAAAAAACACAGTAGTAGAGAGTATGATTGTGAGGCGACCACACGGTCAGGCGCCATCTTGAATCAGAATTCTGATTCTAATAACATTGTCCTGCAATAAGCTAAACAAAAATTGATGATACTCAAGAGAGTCAAAGGACACCATGATACCAAACCAATGGAAACTTCAGCTTCTCCATGTATCTGTTCACAAAGCTACTACAAAGGAGCATGTGACTAGACTGGTTCATGCAGAACACGTGCTGCTATTTTTGGCTCAGACTCCAAACCAGCAAGTACCAAAACGGGTATGTGACTCTGGACAAAACTGGGAGTCAAATCAAAAGCCCCCTTCACATTGGTCATTTCAGCGGTCTTTTTCCAGTCTCCTGTCCTATGTGCGAGGTCCAGAATCAGGATCATCATTTCGTTGCTGCACTAAGTGAAATTTCTGATATTTTGATTTATAGATATTACTTTGGGGCGGCACGGATTCATGTTATCCATTTAAATACAAAACAACAACAAATACCACTGAAGTCTTTTATCGCAAATTTGATTTCTCATGTGTTTATTATCCATGCATGTGTTTATTACATGGATAATAAAAATCAAAGACCATCGTGCAATCGTGAAAGACCTTTTCTGAGCCGCTTCTCCTCACTAGGGTCGCGGGCATGCTGGAGTCTATCCCAGTTATCATCGGGCAGGAGGCGGGGTACACCCCGAACTGGTTGTTAGCCAATCGCAGGGCACATACAAACAAGCAACCATTCGCAATCCGTGAATGAACGTCCACTTCCGAGCACCGGGGATGACCACCACACCTTTTTCCTTATTTTAATATTTTTGCCCCCACACAATACATTTGGTTTTGTTGTCGTTGCCAAGGTAACGAGTGCATCCGGTGGTATTTGATTTGACAAGGTAAAGCCCAGTCTTGGTAAAAGACGGGATGCGTTGGTATTGGAATACAAGATTTTATTCCACTAGTCTGACATAGTGCAATCGCGAAAGACCAAATTTCTCTTGTAGTCTGATCCACGCATTACGTGTTGTCAGTCTGAGGGACTGCAAAAAAAAGTCCCACATCGCCGAATGTTTTCTCACCGAGAAAAGATTGAAATACAACGTTATTGGCCGTGAGATAGTTACAGTACTAAATCACAAGACCCGTGACAAGGCTAAAAATTAACGAGCTTTTGGATCGCTACACGACAATGACGTGGAGTAAATGTCTTTTGCGGAACTGATCAATGACGTCACTGATCGGATCAGTGAATTATGACAAAGCCGATCAGCATAAAATGCTAATTATCGGCCGATACCGATCAAGCCGATCAGATCGGTACAAAGTCTAATTCTAACAATTATCCCATCGACCAAAATGTATTTTTACATTATTAAACAACAAAATGTGCGCGTGAGGTGCAGGTATTATTCATGTCCGCTTGGGGTCGCCATCATCACATCTAGTGAGTGATGTGGGCGTCAGCCAATGAAAGTAGACTTGGCTCAGGTTAAGGACTGGCTGTTAACTGGCTAACTGTTAGCCAGTCTGGGCACTTGTCTATGAAGGATAATTATGTGTTTATTTTGCTAAAATTTGTTCAATAAAACAATTGAACGATAAAACATTGTATTTTACACATTCTTTCCTCCTTATTAACTTCTACATGGAGTGTGCTGCGTGCCTCAGCAGTAACAATAGTCCATGTGTTAAAATGCCTGCAAAGCTTCGAGATGGCTTTTGCTTCGATTTTTGATATTCCAATGATTACATTTATTCAATTACTATAATTGTTGCAGCCCTAGTGGTATATAGCAGGAAGCCATGACGTCACCGTCCCTGTCCCTTTGTCGCTGTCCCAGACACTGGCTGATTATCTAAATGCGACACCAGAAAGTCTTGCATCAGCAACTTCCGTCTGAAAGGCACGGGCAAATGAACGCTAGCGCTACCGTTTGTGCCCATTTGTGGGGCATACAGCACGAAAGGGGCTAAATCTAAAGCCGATCTACCCCTCAAGCCATGAAGCAGCGAATCAAGTTTTGGTAGCCACTATCCCATTTTCCATTTCAAGTCAATACCAGGCCATTCCGGGAATTTTCAAAGTGGTAAACTTTCTATGGGAATTAATGGGAATTTATGAGAATAAACCAGGAATTTCCCAAAATAAAAATGAAGGTTTGCTGTTAAAAACGTATAACATAGTAGGTGAAAATACTTTAGCATAATCCTTACTGAAACAACCAGATTTAATTCAAGTACAGTGGCAGGTTGATTTTGGATTAGGACTGGGGATAAAACAATTAAAAAATTAAAAACTTGCGCCGCCGAAACCCATGTATCACATGGGCATTTATTGCAGACGGACGCAGTGTTGGGCAAATGATAAACTTTGCCAAATGACAAAGGAGCATCTGTAAGTGATCGTCAAGACACTGCTAGATGTGTAATGTACATATAACATAATGAGTATGAGTGGGCTGAAAGGTAGTTACTGTTTTTTGACCTAAAATGGTAATTGCTAGCGTGCTAATGCTAATCGCGATAGCTAACCATTTGGCATTTTGCCGTCTCAAAATTGGTACACCAGATTTATACTCAGTACCAACGTGAAGTTTAAGGATCGAAGTCCATTGAGAATAAAATGCAAGTTAGCAGTTAAAAAATAAATAAATGTTACTAATAGTGAGGGGGGTGGGGGGGGGCAATTATTATTCGATCAATAATAGGAAAAACGATTCTAAAAAGATTCTGCAGTGATAGCTCTACTAAGGAGTACCCCAAATAATGCATTTTAAGCGTTACCAGCCGTTGCTTCATCATTTTTTTTATTTGTGCTGCAAGCCAAAATTTGAATCACTATACGTACGGCTATGTGACAAAAAATCTTTAATGACAATTGGTCAATAGTTTGGGCCAAACAATGGTTCAATACACATGAGGTTTTTACACCATTTGTCAGCCTGCACCTTTCACACATAATAGAGTGCGGCCGAACATTACAGCAAACGGGTGCTACCTTTCAAACAGCCTACAGGGAATCCTGCCTTCAGAGTTTAACACAAAAGGGTGGGGGAAGTTAGTGTAAGGTGTTGAATTTCACAGCTCCCATTCGTGTCGGTACCTTTCACACAAAACAGCCAACGGGAAAAGCCCTAAAGAAACCACCTTTGAAATACGGTGTGAAAAGGGATACAGACGATATACAGTTTACATGTATAATAATTTACTATTGGTAGAGGCCTCATTATACTCCCGCGGTCGACAACGCCCGCATTGCATCACGTGACTGACAAATTGTCCCGCGCGGCCCCTCTGTGTAGCTTGCCGCGCACACGGCAAAAATAGTTGCCGCGGAGATCATCTCTCGTGATTGGTCCGTTTTAGTCACATGCTGCGATGACGTACTCAGCGTGCCCCTTGGTTCCACATAGCACCCATGACGCCGCCTTCTCGATCGATTTTGCACCATAACTAAACGTGTCATCTCGGTCCATTTGTTTTAGCAGATTCTGTTCCACGGTCACAATTGTCGTTGCTTTGTTCCTTGTTACGGAAAGGAAAGTAAAAACGGCTACCGGAAATGAAAAAAAATAAAAAATGCAGAGGAAACGCCACCCTGTGGCGTCCTAGCCAATGCCAGCCGTAGCGACAACCCCAACCTGGAGGAGAACTGCAGCATACATTCAAAACAGCGCGCGTGGGTTGCGCTCGAGTATAAAGGCAAACTGCGTGCGGGATAGCCGCAGTGCTGTCAGCGCGGTCACCGTCTGCGCGAGTATAAAGAAGCCTTAAGACAATTGCACTATTCTAGAAATACACAATTTCACCACAGCACTTTTCATAGAAAAACATTTGATCTTTCTGAACCATTTTTGCTTTTGGTCACCAAAAATTTATGGCGCAACCATTTGTACGACAGGTAGTCAATTTGCTTCTAGCTTTTAAAAGCGATTTTGTGACAGCGCTGCCGTTTTGTGTAGTAGGAGTACAAAATTTATTTAAAAAACATTGTAAGTGTTTTCACGTTTGGTCTCCGAAATATAACGGGTGAACCATTGGGAACACGGGCGGCTGTTTCATTATGGCATTTCAAATCGATTTAATGATCGCACTGCCATTTGACGAAATATAAATGAGTAGAGCAACGATAAAATAAAATTTAAAAAACAGAACTGTTTAGCGTTTAGTTTCTGAAAAATAATAGCTCAACCATTTTGAACACAGGTGGCCAATTTGCTCTGGCATTTAAAATTGGTTTAGAGATAGCGCTGCCATTTTGAGTACCGTATTCTCACGACCATAAGGCGCACTTCAAAGTCTTGCATTTTCTTCAAAATGGACGGGGCGCCTTATAATGCGGCGCGCCTTATGTGTGCACAGAGTTCCAAAATCTGTAAATGTTGTAGTGTGACTTGGATGAGCGCTCCGCCCGATTGACTGGGAGCATTTCCTGCCGACACGCTGCTTATATAGAGGAAAGGCGGACATGACTGAGGACAGCGTGCGGACGTTAAAAGGGGGAAGGGTGCGCGTGAAAGAGGACGCTAAAGGCACGCCCCCAGTAGGTATATAGCGCCGGGCTGTGCATTGTGCAAAACGACATCTGTTTGGCTAAGGACCCCCGAAAATGGCACCTACGAAGAGACACGCTTACGAAGCACAGTTGAAACCGCGAGCTATCAGTTACGCGGAGGAACGGGGGAATCGTGCAGCCGCGAGAGAATTCGAGATCAACGAATCCACGGTTCGCAAGCGGAGGAAGCAGGAAAACGCCGGCATCGTCGATGACGAGAGGGAACCCGGCGTGTTTGATGGAGAACTTGTCCGGCTGTTCATTTCGGATACAGAAGATGAGGACTTTGATGGATTTGTAGATGAGGATTGATCCAAAAAATAAGACGAGTACATTGTTAAATACTTCAATAAAGTACAACCGAATTCAGTTTTGCTCCCGCTGCCTTTTTAAAACCATATACTAGCGTGCATGCTAGCGTATGTTTTAGCATGCATGCATGCTACCATATGTTTTAAGCTAGGCGTATGTTTAACCATGCCCGCGCCCAATAACACGGTGCGCCTTATGTATGCGTTAAATACAGAAATAGACCACGTAACTGAGACTCTGCCTTTTAATACGGTGCAACCTTATGGTCGCGAAAATACGGTAGTTTTAATTAAGTACAATGACAATTTAAAAACACATCGGAAGTGTTTTCGCCTTTGATCTCTGAACAATAACTGCTCAACCATTTTGGAACACAGGTGGCCATTTTGTTCTGGCATTTGTAATATAATGACAATAACGATTAAAAAATGTTCATGTTTGGTTTATGAAAAATAGCTCAACCATTTGGAACATGGGGCATTTTGTTCTGGCATTTAAAATCAGTTTAGCGATAGTACTGCCATTCCGTGTAAAACCCCAACTCCAATGAAGTTGGGATGTTGTGTTAAACAAATAAAAACACAATACAATGAATTGCAAATCATGTTCAACCTATATTTAATTGAATACACTACAAAGACAAGATGTTTAATGTTCAAACTGATAAACTTGATTGTTTTTAGAAAGTTGAGGAATGCTCATCAAACACCTGTTTGGAACATCCCACAGGTGAACAGGCTGATTGGGAACAGGTGGGTGCCATGATTGGGTAGAAAAGGAGCTTCCCTGAATTGCTCAGTCATTCACAAGCAAAGATGGGGCGAGGTTCACCTCTTGGTGAACAAGTGCCTGAGAAAATAGTCCAACAGTTTAAGGTCAAAGTTCCCCAACGTACAATTGCAAGGAATTTAGGGATTTCATCATCTACGGTCCATAATATCATCAAAAGGTTCACAGAATCCGGGGAAATCACTGCATGGAAGCGGCAAGGCCGAAAACCGACATTGAATGCCCGTGACCTTCGATCCCTCGGGCGGCACTGCATCAAAAACCGACATCGATGTGTAAAGGATATCACCACATGGGTTTAGGAACACTGCAGAAAACCAATGTCAGTAAATACAGTTCGGCGCTACATCCGTAAGTGCAACTTGAAACTCTACTATGCAAAGCAAAAGCCATTTATCAACAACACCCAGAAACGCCGCCGGCTTTTCTGGGCCCGAGCTCATCTAAGATTGACTGACGCAAAGGGGAAAAGTATTCTGTGGTCTGACGAGTCCACATTTCAAATTGTTTTGGGAAATTGTGGACGTCGCGTCTTCCGGGCCAAAGAGGAAAAGAACCATCCGGACTGTTTTGGACGCAAAGTTCAAAAGCGAGCATCTTTGATGGTATGGGGCTGTGTTAGTGCCAATGGCAGGGGTAACTTACACATCTGTGAGGGCACCATTAATGCTGAAAGATACATACAGGTTTTGGAGAAACATATGCTACCATCCAAGCAAAGTCTTTTTCCTGGCTTATTTCAGCAAGACAATGCCAAACCACATTCTGCACGTGTTACAACAGCGTGGCTTTGTAGTAAAAGAGTGCGGGTACTAGACTGGCCTGCCTGCAGTCCAGAACTGTCTCCCATTGAAAATGCGTGGCGCATTATGAAGCGTAAAATACGACAACGGAGACCCCGGACTGTTGAACGGCTGAAGCTGTACATCGAGCAAGAATGGGAAAGAATTCTACCTACAAAGCTTCAACAATTAGTGTCCTCAGTTCCCAAACGTTTATTGAATGTTGTTCAAAGAAAAGGTGATGTAACACAGTGGGTAAACATGACCCTGTCCCAGCTTTTTTGGAACGTGTTGCGGCCATAAAATTCTAAGTTAATGATTATTTGCTAAAAACAATAAAGTTTATCAGTTTGAGCATTAAATAGCTTGTCTTTGTAGTGTATTCAAAAGAATATAGGTTGAACATGATTTGCAAATCATTGTATTCTGTTTTTATTCACGTTTAACACAACGTCCCAACTTCATTGGAATTGGGGTTGTAGTTAAAATGAGTACAACAACGATTTTAAAAAACACATCGCAACTACTTTCGCGTTTGGTCTCTGAAAAATAAGATTGAACCATTTGGAAGATATGTGGCTGTTTTGTGCTAGCAAGTAAAACAGATGTAACAATATCACTGCCATTTCGGAATATAAATGAGTACAGTAACAAATCAAAAAATAAAACATGGGAATTTTGCGTTTGGTCTCAGAAAAATAGTTTGGAACATGTGGCTATTTTGTTTCGGCATTTAAAATTGGTTCGGCGTTAGTGCAGCCATTTCGCGTAAGATTTATAGTAAGTACAATAGCATTGTTAAAAATCACATCCGAACTATTTTAGCATAACTTTGTAACAAAGGTGACCATTTCGTACTGGCATTTAAAATCAGTTTCGCAATAGCACTGCCATGGAACTGTTATTTGTGTTGGGTCTTTGAGATGAGAGCTTAACCATTTGAAATGAGCATAAATCAAAACACTTTGTTTAGTCATAAGCAGACATCCATGCAAAATAGATATAGCTCTCCTTGCCCACACGCAAGGGTATTGCAGTACCGTAATGCCCCATTTTTTTCAACTCACTCAAGCCACGGCGTATCCGAAACTCTAATTTTGGCACACCACACAAAGCAAAAAGTAGCAACGTGACAAGTGGCTGCCATCTTTGTGGAATAAAAAAACAAAAAAAAGAGCACTTCAAACACCTTTAAAATCCTTCGTAAGAAATAAATTCAACCAAAAAATAATAATAATTGATTGCTGAAGTGCATTATTATTCTACTTCCCACACTGCTCTTCTCACCAATGTTCCTTTTGCGCTAGTTAAATCGAGTTTTTAGGGGAAATGACGCGTCATAAAATGTTGACACTTCAACGTCTCGGAATTTGGGCCTATAAAAGTGACTTGTCAGCCAATCAGAGAAGGCGTTCCCTGACGAGCAGATAAAATGAGACGGTCGAGGAGAAATACGTAAATAATAAATGTAGGTGTTTTACTTCAATTTGACAGCCGTTTTTGACCAGCTTTACTATCGACAATATCATACAAAAACATTACCCATACCCAAAAATGTTTTTTTCACAACACCAAAAATTTCTACGAAACCAACCCGCTTTTTAAAATTCTTGCAGCGTTGTACTTGGGTTGAAGCGGCCGTTCCAGCCAGACTCATCATTTTGACAGACTGTCATTTTTGTCAAATCCTGTCACTTTGCTACAAAAAGAAAAACGACCAAGCGACGGTTCATAAATAAAAACAATTGGGGCCCTGGTAAGTCAGGTACACTGTTCTTGCATGAAATCTCGTTGTTTTATTGTATATTTAGGTAAAATATATTTTACCCAACTGTTCTATCTTGAGAGACAAGCTGAAATTTTGTAAATTCCTGGTTTAATGCCATCCATTTCCATAAATCCCGGTTAACTCCCGTAGAAAGTTTCCAGCTTTGAAAATTCCTAGAATTTGCATCCCTATTTGGAACACCAGTGGCCATTTTGTTCCGCCATTTAGAATCAGGTTTGCGACGCCGCTGCTTTTACGCATAAGAAACACGAACATAATAATGTTTAAAAAACACACACACACATTGGAACTTTTTGGTCTTCGACAAATAAAAGCCCAACCATCTGGAACTCAGGCGGTCATTTTGTTCTGGCATTTTAAACTGGTTTAGCGACAATGCTGCCAATGAGTGTAATAAGCTATAGTAATGTCAAAAAATATGTTTTTAAAGGCATTTGATTAAATTTATTTTTCAACTCGGCACAACTTTAGTGTAAATAAAACTTGTCTCTGAGCATAAAACAACTAAACAGAAAAGTCGAGCTAGCCGTCGCTACATTGGGTACACCCTGCTCTCGGGGGCCCCCTATCGGTGTGGCGCCAACAAAACGAGACTCGATTATTGTTATTTTCAGAAAAGTGTCAAATTTAGGCTCACCCGCTCCACGCTGACAGCCTCGCAAAAAACTTTGACAGCTTGGGCGAAGGGCGTCGCTTTTCTTTTTTACAGACTTGCGGGCGTCAAGCTTCCCTCCGTGGCGAGCGGCCGCGACGGTGGTGTGGCTCCGGCCAGCCAACCAGCCCCGTCGGCCCCGTCCTGCCGCTTGCTACGGCCGACGTAGCCAGCGGGACGTGTGAAGGTCGACCAAACGACGGGGAAAAGAGAGGGCCCGAGGCGGAATTACCTCTTAACCGCGCTGTCTTGGCATCCTCCGGTCGCCGCCGCGCTGACGCTCCACCGTAAAATGGCTGCGACGAGAGCGGAGCGGCTGACGGAGGCAGCCGGGGAGAAAGGAGAGGGGGCGGGACAAGAGGCCAGAGAAGGGTGGGGGTGGGGAACCGGGCCGACAAATGTGGGGAATTACTCCCAAAATAATCCCCTCCGACAATACGACCAAATACCGTGACTGCACTAGTGAAACTGTACTGTGCGTTAACACGGAACAGTAAAAAAAAATAAAAATTCATAAAGTCTGGCAATCTGACACCAACGTTGAGTCGTGACGTCATGGGTGGAGGGCGTGGCTTGGGTTATTTTCGTATTTGTCCGCCTAAACCCTTGAAAAACACCTCTCGGCTACTTTTAGCGATAGTATTTTCTAATGTTAACATAGCTGGTCATAATAGAAACGTTTACACGAGGGAGGTCGAAAAAATTTGGGTCTAAAGAAAATGTTCATACTTTATTGGTCAAGATGGGGCAGTGCCCCACCGCATCAAGCTCACGAACAAAAATCACAGCTACTTTCATCATTATTATCTTTTTAACGTACTGGATAGTTTTAAAACATTTTGACAAAGGATTTCTATGATTTAAAAAGCCCAGGATGTCAAAACATTATTTTTAAAGTGGCACTAAGCAGGCCCATAAAATGTCATGAAAATTCGACACACCACAGATCGTTAAAAAGCCTGCCAAATTTGAATGAAATAAAAAAAAAAAAAAAAAAAAAAAAAAAAAGTATATAAAATCAGGTTTCAAAACTTGAATAATAAGAGCCACCTCTCAGTTCTCATTCACTGTGGGCGTGTCGAATGGATGTCCCAGAAGGAATCAGACATACTGAGTGGGTGGTAGCTTATACCATGTATAATCACAGTTAGGAGGCTCAACTTCAAAATGTGATGATTATTGTGGGCTATAATCATAGAAATAAGCACACAACTCAATTTACCCTCGTTGTTGGTGACATAATGTCACAGCCGAACACGGCACCTGATGACAGCGGAACGGTCGGAGGAAGTTCAGGTAGTTCGACAGTCGGCACTGCCCCATTCACTAGTATCAAGTTACCCACCAAGCCATGTTGTCTTTGGTGAACGTTTACAAAAGTATCCGTCGTAGAATGCGCACTGCAGAGTCAGCTGGTGGTACTGTGGATGTTCAGCTCGCCATCCACGTGTGTCTTCAAAAAGTCAATCCATCACTTTTTTATTCACTAGTATCGAGTGAGGGGTGCTTCGGGAGTACGGGGTATCGAACCCACTGATACAGGCTGTTCGGTCCCTGTACGACCAGTGTCAGAGTTTGGTCTGCATTTCCGGCAGAAAGTCGGATTTGTTCCGGTGAGGGTTGGACTGTGCCGAGGTTGAACATTGTCACTGATTCTGTTCATAACTTTTTGGGACAGAATCTCAAGGTGCAGCCGAGGCGTAGAGGGGGTCCAGTTTGGTGGCCTCAGTATAGCATCTCTGCTTTTTGCAGATGATGTGGTTCTGTTGGTTTTTGCAGATGATGTGGTTCTGTTGGTTTCATCAAGCCCAACTCTCGCTGGAGCAGTTCACAGCCGAGTGTGAAGCGGCTGGGATGAGAATCAGCACCTCCAAATCTGAGACCGTGGTCCTCAGTCGGAAAAGGGCGTAGTGCCCTCTCCGGGTTGGGGATGAGATCCTGCCCCAAGTGAAGGAGTTCAAGTATCTCGGAGTATGGTTCACGAGTGAGGGAAGAATGGAACCAGAGATTGACAGGCGATTCGGTGCAGCGTCTGCAGTGATGTGGACTTTGTATCAGTCCGTTGTGATAAAGAAGGAGCTAAGCCAAAAGGCGACGCTCTCACTTTACCGGTTGATCTACATTCCTACCCTCACCTATGGTCACGAGCTGTGGGTCGTGTTGACCGAAAGAACAAGATCCCGGATCCAAGCGGCCGAAGTGAGTTTCCTCAGCAGCGTGTCCGGACTGTCCCTTGGAGATCGCGTGAGAAGCTTTGTGATCTGGGTGGGTCTCAGAGTAGAACCGCTGCTCCTCCGAGAGGAGCCAGATGAGATGGCTCGGGCATCTGATTAGGATACCGCCCAGGCCCCTCCCTGGTAAGGTGTTCCCCGGATGCACCACCGGGAGGAGACTCAGGGGACGACCCAGGACACGCTGGAAAGACTATGTCTCCCGGCTGGTCTGGGAATGGCTCGGGATCCCCTCGGAAGAGCTGGATGGAGCAAGTGCCCCTGTGACCTGACCTCGGATAAGCGGAACAGAATGGATGGATGGATGGATAATATCAAGCTACCCAAGAAGCCATGTTATCTCTGGTGTCACCCGACCAGGACTGCTGTCTTTCGTCCTGCGCTGGTTCTGCCCATTACTCGTCCAAGGATGCAGTCGTCCATGCCACTGACACCCCGCCCCCCGTCACCTGCGGCACAGAGTTCGTTGGCCGTTCTGGTCCCCTGTTTCGGCAGAAGCCAGCCACTTTGGTGTGACCAAGACCCTTCAGTATCTCAACTCCCAATTCTACTGGCCTGGCTGTCGCCAAGATGTGGTGCTCTACATGCACTGTTGAAACCTCTGCAGCTCCCGGAGGCGCATGCCCCCTTATAGCGGTAACCAGGTGGGGGGCACCCATGGAGTGGGCGGCCGTCAACATCTCGGGTCCTTTCCCGGTGTTGGAATGAAGGAATCGCCACCTCCTGGTCACAATGAACTACTTCACCAAATGGCCAGAGTCTTACGCCGTTCTGGACCAGAGCGCCGCCACCACCGCTGAGCACCTGGTCAATGGTATGCGTTGTCGGTTGGTTCCTTTGGGCATATCAGACAGTTATCCGGGAGTCGACAAAACTTACCCTTGCAGCCCTCATATTCGGACTGAGCGCTACACCCATGTGGACTGTGTACGGGCCTCCTCCGGAGCCAGAAGTGGAGGCTGAGCTTGGTCTGGACTACTTCAGCAGACTCCAAGATCGTCTCAAGAAAGTGCACGACGTGGCCCGCCAGACACTTCATGAGGCCAGCAGCCGCCAAAAGATGGCGTACGACACATGCTATCGAGGGGAGGACATGTTCGCTGGTGCAAAGGTATGGGTCTACAATCTGGTGAAGAAGAGGGGTCTGTCCCCCAAGCTGATGAGCCACCGGATGGGATCCTGCACTGTCCTAGAGAAACTGTCAGACATGGCGTACTCAGTGCGGCTCCAGAAGAGGAGCTGAGTGGCAGTCCTTCACCGGAACCGACTGGCCCCGTACCGGCATTTGACATCATCAGATGGGGAGGCCAGGCTGGTGGACCACTTCAGACACTCAGTCTCCCCCTACGCTGGCCAGGAGGCTAACCGAGCGTGCGAGCTTAAGTTGCCAGGGACAGCTGCCTGTTCGGTGGGCGCTGTGTAGCAATAGCAAAATTGGTGGCATCCCAGCATGCCTCATGGCTCGGGGAATTAGCTCTCCTTTTATTACAAATGGTACAAGATCTGAGGTGGACCACTTCCCCCGGAGTCATTGCCCTGGAGGATTCTGCTCTGACCTACCGGGCCAGGTCCTGAGGCAGAACCACCGATAATTGTTGCCTGGAAATGGAGTTTTGAGTTTTTCCTTGCCCGATTGGGGGGATTATAGATGGATAGGATGCGGTTAATTATTGCCAACTGTGGGCGTGTGAAGCCCTTTTCGATTCTTTTGTGATTAAGGGCAATACAAATAAACTTGACTTCAATTACATGTACTCTATAATGTACAGTATAATGTCTGAACTCTGAGTATGGCAGGGGCCTGATGATTTGTAGTTGTGACAGTGGAAATGTTCATACTTGTAAGGGCAAGTCGGGCAGTGCCCCACCGACGTCCAAGCCTGCGAACAAAGACCACAAAAACAGTTAATAATAACAATACATTACACTTATATCGCGCGTTAAAGATGCATTACTCATTCAGTCCTCAGTCACACACTGTGGTGGTAAGCTACATGTGTAGCCAGAGCTGCCCCGGGGCAGTCTGAGGGATTGTGGCTGCCATTCCCCGCCTACGGCCCATACAACCGCCACCAAGCATCCAACCACATTCATTCGTAGGCAACGTGGGTTAAATGTCTTGGCAAGCCTTGAACACGTCGGATCATTCTAAAACATGTTTTCACCAGTGAGTTGGAAAGAAATAAAGACAGAAAGACAGAAAATTGTACGTGCTGGTCGGGCAGTGCCCCAGCGGAAGGTGCATCCTCTTTGAGTAAGCTTCCTAATTTAGTCATAACAATGCCCCTATTTGGTCATTTTCTATGAGTAAAAGTCTTAATGATGTCATGAGCATGAGTCATGTATCTATCGGTGTGACGTGAAAAAAAGACTTTGTTTACCATATCGTTGTCGATATCGGCAACTTAAAAGCCACATTCTAAATTTGGCTCAAACCTTGACGTTTTACAGAGAGGTCAAGGTTACAATCGCATCAAGAATTCTTGAGATTTTTGCGGGGTGGCGGTGGGGTACGAGGCCGACCAAATGTGGGGGATTACACCAAAATAATCCCTTAGTGTTCGTAAACGCAAACGAAAAGTACAAAATTCTAGGAATATGACACCAAGGTTGAGTCGTGACGTTACATCCAGTGAGGGTGGCTTAGGTTACCTACTATATGTATTTGTTGCCAAAAGACTTGAAAACAAGCCCCACAGATACTTTTAGCCTTAATATTTTCTCTCTTTAACATTACAGTGGAACTTGAGTTTACAATGACCCAGTTTCTGAACAATTCGGTTTCCAAACTAAATTTTCAAAGAAAAATGATCCCGGTTCATGTGCTATTTCCGGGTCAACAATATAGTGCTGAATTGTTGAGATATAGTGTAGCCGAAGTCAGAGTTCCTCGGAGAGGGCCAAATGTTTGGAGATCTGTATTCAAGCCAACCATCTTTTCTTTGTAGTTCTACATCAAAAGACTTCCTTCAACCATTTGTACGTTTATTGGGGTTTTCCTTCTCTGCCCAGACAGTAACATGTCTTGGGTTCACAACAGGCATCCCGGTCTGCAAAGAGGGACTGTTTTGCATCTTATAAGATAAGGGTACCAGGTGTGAACTTAGCTAGACTGTGAGGCGCCAGCAGGCGGGTGTGGTTCCAAATATGGTCATGAGGAACGAGCATCTTCCGGCTACACCCAGGGAGGGCCTAATTCCACGCCCAGAGTTAATTAAACCTTGATAAAGTGAGATCCAGGGTTTTTTGTTGTTGTCCTGGCTTTGTACGCAGCTGCTATGACACTAAGGCTTGTTCAATAAATCAAATTAGCCCAAACGCCAAGTGTCTCAAAGTCTTCATTCATTCCTGCCCAACGGAAGGCGGAGGTCACGGGGCTGGGGCGATATACTCCCCTCTCCCACAATATAAGGACAAAGTGACGTCATTTCGTTTGGCTTTGCTGCTCAGTTGTGAGTTAGCTGTTTAGTTTCCATAAACTTAACATATTTCAAGATGGCGCCTACCAGTGTGGCCGCCTCGGTAACGCGCTCTCTAGTATTGTCTTCGTTTTTGTGTTTTTCGTCCGTCTTTGGAGACCTTACACGACTCACTTACACAAGGGGAGACCTGCTAACCATCAAGGAGGCTACTCCGGACTTTCTGTCACCAACTTTCGAAAATCCGCTCAGTTTTTTCCCCGAGTTACTCACCGGAGCGGCGTCCGCGGTTTTCGGCGCATGGATGCGGAAGCGGCGCCACAGAGGAAAACGAGCCGGAATTCAGGTGAAACTCCGCAAGAGAGGACACAGATTGGCCTTCCCGTCGATCCACCTCGCGAATGTACGCTCCCTACCCAACAAAATGGACGAGCTTCATCTTCTGTTAAAGACCAGTAAAGACTTCGGACGTTCCGCGGCCATGTGCTTCACGGAGACCTGGCTTTGCGACGCCGTACCCGATGGCGCCGTCACGCTTCCCGGCTTCAACATTCATCGAGCGGACCGCGACATGGAATCATCGGGAAAAACGAAGGGCGGCGGGATATGCCTCCATATAAACGAAAAATGGTGTACGGACGTCACGGTGCTCAGCACACACTGCAGCCAGCATTTGGAGTCGCTGTTTCTGAACTGTAAACCATTTTACGCGCCACGTGAGTTTGCATCGTTTATACTGGCTGGAGTCTATATCACACCGCAAGCTAACACGAGCGCCGCATTGCTAACGCTCGCCGAACAAGTCAACGAAATTGAAAAAAAACACCCTGACTCACCCCTCATTATTCTCGGGGACTTTAACAAAGCTAAACTCAACCACGAACTCCCTAAATACAAGCAGCACATCGACTGTCCTACCAGGGAAAATAATACTTTAGACCACTGCTACACTACGGTAAAAAACGCATACCGTGCTATACCTCGTGCAGCCCTGGGCTCGTCTGATCACTGCTTAATTCACTTAATACCGACGTACAAGCAAGAACTTAAATGTGCGAAGCCTACAGTGAAAACAGTCAAAAAGTGGACCAATGAAGCAAAGATGGAACTTCAAAGCTGTTTAGACTGCACAGACTGGAGTGTCTTTGAAAATTCAGCTGGCAGCCTGGATGAATATACGGACACTGTCACATCCTATATCAGTTTCTGTGAAGAGGTTTGTGTACCAACAAAATCATTTCGGACATTCAACAACAACAAGCCGTGGTTCACTGCTAAACTTAAGCAGCTTCGCCAAGCTAAGGAAGATGCATATCAGAGCGGGGACAGGGCCCTGTATAATCGAGCTAGAAACCAGCTTACTAAAGAAATTAACATTGCAAAGAGGATCTATGCAGCAAAGTTGGAAAAACAGTTTAGCGCGAACGACTCGAAATCAGTCTGGCGTGCATTCCAATCGCTGACTAATTACAAGCGACGATCCCCCCGAGCTGAGAACAATAGCACACTAGCCGACGACTTGAATACCTTCTATTGCAGATTTGAAAAGGACAGTTTCACTCCACACACCCGCCCGGCCGCACCCGCGACCACAACCGCACCTCTGACTTCTGCGTTAACCATCCATGAACAGGATGTGAGACGCATCTTCAAACAACAGAAGATTAACAAAGCAACAGGACCGGACCATGTGTCCCCATCCTGCCTCAAAGTCTGCGCGGACCAGCTCGCTCCAGTCTTCACTCAGATCTTTAACAGATCTTTGGAAATGTGCGAAGTTCCATCCTGCTTCAAACGCTCCACCATCATTCCAGTCCCCAAGAAACCTGCAATCTCTAGTCTGAATGACTACAGGCCTGTCGCTTTGACATCTGTGGTCATGAAGTCCTTTGAACGTCTCGTGCTGGACCACCTCAAGAGTGTCACAGGTCCCCTGCTGGACCCCCTGCAGTTTGCCTACCAAGCGAACAGGTCTGCGGATGATGCAGTCAACATGGGACTGCACTTCATCCTAGAACACCTCGACAGTGCAGGGACCTACGCGAGGATCCTGTTCGTGGACTTCAGCTCAGCGTTCAACACCATCATCCCTGAACTCCTTTCAACCAAGCTTCTCCAGCTCAGCGTCTCACCTGCCATCTGCCAGTGGATTTACAGCTTTCTGACGGGCAGGACAGCAGCAGGTCAGGCTGGGGGAGGCCACCTCATCCACACGCAGCATCAGCACTGGGGCGCCCCAAGGTTGTGTCCTCTCTCCGCTGCTCTTCTCTCTCTACACGAACGACCGCACCTCAGCGAACCCGACTGTCAAGCTCCTGAAGTTTGCAGATGACACCGCCTGTCATCGGCCTCATCAAGGACGGTGACGAGTCTGCATATCGACAGGAAGCGGAGCGGCTGGAGCTGCGGTGCGGGCGACACAACCTGGAGCTGAACACGCTCAAGACGGTAGAGATGATCGTGGACTTCAGGAGGCATCCTTCGCCACAGCTGCCCCTCACGTTGTCCAGCTGCCTTGTGTCAACCGTCGAGACCTTCGAGTTCCTGGGAATTACAATCTCTCAGGACCTGAAGTGGGCGAACAACATCAACTCCGTCCTCAAAAAGGCCCAGCAGAGGATGTACTTCCTGCGGCTTCTGAGAAAGCACGGCCTGCCACCGGAGCTGCTGAGACAGTTCTACACAGCGGTCATCGAATCGGTCCTGTGTTCTTCCATCACAGTCTGGTTTGGTGCTGCTACAAAAAAGGACAAACTCCGACTGCAACGGACAATCAAAACTGCTGAAAGGATTGTCGGTACCCCCCTACCCACCATTGAGGACTTGCACGCTGCCAGAACTAAGACAAGGGCGTGCAAAATCCTCTCGGACCGTCTGCACCCCGGTCACCGGCTCTTCCGGCTCCTTCCCTCAGGTAGGCGCTACCGATCAACGCTAACTAGAACTAGTAGACATTCCAACAGCTTCTTCCCTCTTGCGATCAACTTCTTAAACACCTAACCTATAATTCCATGACAACAAGCTGGCAATTTTTTGACTTGAGTTCGTTGTCACATTTCTGTGGGGCCAATTATTTATTACTTGTGCACTCACTGTAGTTGTCTCGCCATGCTGCACTATTTGCATATACTGGCCACTCATGCCAGAGTAGCATCTGCTCCATTTGCACACTGATTGAGGAGTATCTGTAACATTTGCACAACCGACATTGTCCCAGATGATCGCACTACTCGTCACTTTAAACCGCATACACTCCTTGAAGTCTCAGCGCCCTTTGCACAATGGTCATTGCACCGGACTATTGCAATATTAGTCGTTCGAACTGCTCTAAGTGCTCGAGGACTCTGCATCTTTTTGCACAATTGTTTTTTGTCAATGTCTTTATGTCCCCAAAGTGTTCTGTAAATTGACTGTTTGTTGTACTAGAGCGGCTCCAACTACCGGAGACAAATTCCTTGTGTGTTTTGGACATACTTGGCAAATAAAGATGATTCTGATTCTGATTCTGATTCTGAACAAGTCCCATTTACCACACCAGCCTGCAGTTAGCAGGCTAACGATGACTACACCCTGACTACTGCGAACATTTCGGCTCGTGAATGGAGTCGCTAAATTAAATTTGTAAACTGAGGTTCCACTATAGTTATAGAAACATGCTTTAATGAGTGAGGTTTACAATTAAAAAAGAAAATGTTTATACTTCTTGCGGCAAGTTAGACAGTGACGCACAACATCCAAGCTTGCGAACAAAGATCACAGGTTATTTTATAATTATTGTTCTATCATCATAACTTTGCAGATAGTTTTTAAAACCTTTTTTTACGAAGGAATTTTGCAATTTAAAAAAAAATACAAAAACTACTGATGTACATGTTGGGGCAGGTTAGACAGTGCCCCACCAGTTGGTGCTTCCTTTTTGATTCATTTAAACAAAGTGGATAGGAAAAAAAAAAACAATTCACATGGGAATTTTGCAATAAAAAAAATCAAAACAATTGATGTGGGTTGTCGGGCCCACCACATGCAGCAGATGGCGCTTCCTTTGAATGCATTTCAACAGAGCGGATTATTTGAGAAAAAAAACCATTGGGGATTTTTGAAATAAAAAAACATTGATGTTGGGTCAGTTCAGATATTGGCCCACCACATCCAGCACATGGCGCTTCCGTTTAGATTCATTTAAAAAAAAGTGGATATTGTATAAAGCTTTTTTTTTCTTCATGAGGGATTTGTTTCAGTAAAAAAGAAACTATTGACACACTGTGTATGTGTTCATTGTGACGGGTTAAATGCATTTCAACATAGCGGATTGTTTATTATTATTATTATTTTTTTTATCTTGTGGGAATTTTGTAATAAAGAAAAAAAGAAATATTGACATTTTGGGGCTCTTGATGGGCAGTGCCCCACTACATCTGGCAGATGGCGTTTCTTTTTTTTTTTTGGATTCATTTCAACAAAGCAAATAGTGAAAACAAAAATCAGGAGGGAATTTTGTTAATAATAAAAAAGAAAAACAATTGCTCTGTGTTTTGGGGCAGCAGGTCAGGGAAGTGCCCACGACAATCATTTCAGAACCAAGATTTTTTTTCCCCAAAGCAATTTCGCTGTTACATACTTTTGGGGGCAAGTTGCGTGGTGCCCCGCCGCATTCGCTTCTATTGTGAGGTTAGCACGTATGAATAAACTTTCCTCCGAATTCTTATAAAGGCTTTTTTTGTGTGTGTGTGGAATTAATAGAGGTGTGATCGTTGCTGCCGCCTCTCTACGCGCCAAACCGTCGGATCCTCGCAGTGACGACACAAACTGGCGGTCGTAGATCGGATTACCGATGTTCTGCTGAGCTGTAAAAGGTTTCACTGGTTCTGATGACGTGTTTATTCCTAGTTTGGCAATTGGTAGGGTTTCAAGCCAGACAAGGGATTCAAAGGAGGGTTTGAAGCCCGAGTTAGCGTTTCAAGTCAGGGTTAAGGTTTCAAGCAAGATTTATAGTTTTAAAGGATCAGGATCAGGATTCCAAGGTAGGGTTTTAAGCCAGAGATGGGGCTTGGGTTTTAAGGCAGGGTTAGGGTTCCAAGTGAAAGTTTCTGCTCTTCGAGCAGTTCAACGCGTTGTCGTGTTTTTTTTTTTTGTTTGTTTTTTGAAAAAAATGAAGAATGACCACAACAAAGCGTTTTTTCAGACTTTCTTTATTTGTCTTGAGTGTGTCGACAGAACGGAGGTTGCGATTGCATGCGTGGAGTCGCAAAGGAGACTCGGAATGTTTTCCTGATTGTTCGAAAGACGACGGCCGTGCGTCCGTCAGATGTCCGCTTTGCGAACGCGTCTGCAGAAGGTCCAATGGTGCTCCGCCGTGTTTTCGTTGGCCCGCTCGCTCATGTGGTGAACGCGCGTGTTGCGCAGACTGAAACCCTGCAAAACACGGGACAAAGACGAAACACAGTTACGGAAAATAATCATAAATTAAGACAGGGTTAAGGTTTCAAAGTAAGATTTTAAGAAAGGGTTAGGGTTTGAAGCCAGAGTTAGGGTTTTAAATTTTGGTTTCAAACTTGGGTTAGAGTTTCGAGACAGGGCTGGGGTTTCAAAAAAGGGTTTTGAGCCTGAGTTAGGGTTTCAAGTCGGCGGGTGTGAAAGTAGGGTTTCTAGCCAGAGTTTGTGTTTCAGAGCCTAGTTTCAAGCCAGGGTTATGGTTTGAAGCTTTTTCTTTGGCTTTTTTTTTTTTTTTGATTCACCACAGAACTTAAGCAACGACGGTAAAGGGGGAAAATGTAACGCTAACCATAGAAGAGAGCTGAAGCGAGACATCCCCATGATTGCGATCATACTTACGGCTTTGGAGATAAACTCGAGCAGGTGGACGCGCAGGCCGACTTCCTGTTGATGGTCACACGGGCCGAAGGTGAACGACACCTGGTAGTCGCGAGTGTCCATCATGTGCTTGTTCCACTTCGGTGAAGCTGCACGAGATGGCCGACAATACACACTGCACCTACACACGCGAAGTAGGGCTTCAAGTTAAGGTTAGGGTTTCAAATTTGGGCTTCAAACAGAATTTAAGTTTCAAACAAAGGTTAAGGCTTCAAATATATATGCCTGGTGGCTTAGGTCTTTCAATAAGAGGTAGGGTTTCAAGCCAGGGTTAGGGTTTCAAACCTGGGTTGGTGCTTCAAATTGTGAGAAACACTTGACGGTCCTGGCGATGTAGTCAGCACAAAGCAATATGGGAAGTAGGACGGGCAGATCCCGCTGCTTCCCCCGAATTCTTTGCAGTGATGTTTTTAACTATGCTGATGTCGTCGTACAAAATCAAGCTAAACGTTGCTTTTCCTTGTATTTCTTCCTGTCCATATTGTTACGAGTGTGTGCGTTAGCTAGCTATACGCCGAGCCAAAGTGCGCATTTGTAATTTATTTCCCGAAACATTGGCATTTCGGTCATGTGCTTTCTATCCTGTCGCGAGCGATTACTGTATTCATAATTTATTTTCTTTCTCATGAGCGCGGGGATTTTCATACAGCAAGTACAGTGTTTGTGCGCTTTAGCGCACGGTCAATTTGAAATCAAGTTCTGTCATTGAATGTTTTCTATTCGATTTGTCCCCAAAAATAATCGAACGATGAATCCATTTTGAAATAATTGTTCGTTGTCGCCCTACGTGTAGTTTCAAGGCAGCTGTGTACGGACAAGGCCACGGCGTACCTTGGTGGTGACGCTAAGTTGGGTGATGATGACGGCGACCGGGTTGGAGTACTTGGACAGCTTCCTGGTGCTGCACAGCTCCAGCAGCTCGTCGTAAGAGTCGCTCGGGTACGGCGCCGACCGGGGACACCTGGCGGCGTCCCCCAGGCGCTGCAGCAGGGCCTCGATCTGGTAGAAGTCCGCCTCCTTGCGGAGAAGCTCCGCCTCCTTGAAGTCGCACGGCAGCGTCAGCTCGGACGAGCGAAGGAAGTTCAGGATGTAACTGAGGACGGCACAGGGACAGGAATGAAGTCTGAACACCGTAACCTTGACTTGAAACCCAACTTTGAGACTCTAACACTGGCACGAAACCCAATTTTGAAACCTTAGCCTGAAACCCTATCCCTGACTCTAAACCATAATTTGACAAACTGTTCCTGTGTTAAAACTCTACTTTGAAACCTGGACACTTGTGTAAATTCCAAAACCTGTCTTAAAAACCAAACTTAGAATCTTAAACCAGACTTGAAACAGTAATCCTGTCTTGAAACCCTAATTGGAAACCTAACCCTATTTTAAAACACTATCGCATGTTTAAAACCCTAATTTGAAACAACAATCCCCGTTTCAATGCCTAAATCCGTTTTGAAATCCTACTTTGAAACGCGGCATTGAAACCCTAACCCTTGTTGAAACCCTACTTTGCAACTCTAACCCTGGCTTAAAACCCTATTTTGAAACCCGATTCCTCTCTTGAAACCCTAATCATGACTTGAAAGCCTAACTCTGGCTTGAAGCCCTACTTTGAAACTCAAACTCTGACTTGAAACCCCATTTAAAAACGCTAACCCAGCATTGAAAGCCTAACCGAGACTTGAAACCCTACTCAGAGACCCAAAACGCTGGTTTAAAACCCTACTTTGAAAGCCTAACCGAGACTTGAAACCCTACTCAGAAACCCAAAACGCTGGTTTAAAACCCTACTTTGAAACCCAAACCTTGACTTTCAACCGGTTGTGTTTTGCTCTGCTATAATGCTTTTATTTTGGCACACAGTCTTCTTTCTGTTTTTGTGTCCATTGCCGTCGTCTTGACGGGACTTTCAACCCGTCGACTGCTACGTTAGCTTAGCTGACGCGAGCCGCCAGACGTTCGCCTGTACCGGAAGAGCGTCCCGTCGCGGTCGATGAAGTAGTTCCCGCGGGCGTCCCTCAGGGAAGGCACGTCCCCTCGGAACATGGCGCCCAGCATGGAGTCCGGGTAGCGCCTCAGTGTGGTCAATGACGTGCAGTACAAGCGGCCGCCCACATTCAGCGTCACCTGCTCGCCCGTCTACACACAAAGGACGCCGTTTAGCACACACACGCACACATGAAAGTTTTGACACACGCGCGCGCAGTACACAATTTTACACAAAGAAAGATACAGTCTCACACACACACACCAGATGCGCCGTTTAGCACACACACGCACACATGAAAGTTTTGACACACGCGCGCGCAGTACACAATTTTACACAAAGAAAGATACAGTCTCACACACACACACCAGATGCCCCTGGTCTCCATTGTTCATGGTGTCGTTCCTGCGCAGCGGTTAAGCTGTTCCAGTGACGCCCATCAACACCTGCGACGTCGGAAGGGGGACGGCTTGTTACATGGTCGTCATGGAGACTGGCAGCGTTTGCCGTTACAGCACAACATTTTCTTGCTTTTCAGTTCAGCGTCTGCAAACCCTAAGCCTGCCTTGAAAGCCCAATGCTTGTTTAAAACCCTAACTCTGCCTTGAAACCCAACTTTAAAAAGCTAACCCTTCCTGAAGACCCTAATTGGGGACCACACCCCTTCTTGAAACCCAACTTTGAAACCTTAACCCTGGCTCGAAAGCCTATCCCGTGTTTAAAACCTTAATTAGAATGCCTAAACCTGGCTTGAAACCCTAACCCTGCCTTGAAAGCGTAGTCCTTGTTTAAAACCCTAACATGAAAGCCCAAACCCGGCTTAAAACCCTACTTTCAAATTCTGTCCCTGACACCAGCCTTTGCTTAAAACCCCAATGTAAAACTCCGCCCTTGTTTAAAACCCTAACCCTTGTTTAAACCCCGAATTTAAGACCCGAGCCTTTGTTTCGAACCCTAGGCGCAGTTTGAAACCCTAACAATGGCTTGTACGTTACAGCTCATTTGTCCGTCATCCGTAAAATGTGTTGTGTCGAAAGTGCCGCACTGAAATACACAAGCGTAATTATCAAGAGGCTCGGCAGCAGATGCCGCTCTCTGCTATGCTAGCGAGTTAGCACATCAAAGAGCTTGGAATTGGAACATGTGCAAAAACATTACCGATGCGCCTCTATCGCTAACGACGCCATCCACCGCGGAACCAGCAAAAAAGCAAAGGATGGACGAAACCACTTCCGGCCAGACGCTTCAAAATAAGACTCGTAATTGTGACCTTGTGACGAATTGAACCAACAAAGTAAAAGCATCAAACTTCACGAAACTTAAAAAGACGTTGGAAATGAGTATGTGACGTGCAACTTTTGGCAGTTATCATGTTAGCTGTTTTTACCTTAAATGTAACCAGAAAGAGCTAAAATTACAAGAAAAACATCCATCCATCCATTTTCTGCACTTCTTATCCTCACTAGACAATCCAAGAAAAAGTTGACTTTGTAAAAATGTAGAAAATATATATCAATAAATAAAAGGGTGGTAACGTTGGTAGACATTGTAGATTTTTCCAAAGCTGAAAGGGCAACAATTTAAAAAATCCAAGGAGAAAAATATGAAGTTGAAAAAAATACCTTATTTCTCTTAGCAGGTAACCTTAATAAATACCGTCTTCCACAATATAAATATTGTACTACAAATTATCCACAGAAAAAAAAGTCAACCGCACTCGATAAAAGGTAGGAAGATTCGATAGAGCGAACTGAAAATGTGGAAAACGAGGTGTAAAGGGATTTCCCAGCAACGTTATCTGAAAAGATAACGAGTCCGCATATCGACGGGAAGCGGAGCGGCCGGAGCCGCGGTGCGGCCGACGCGAGCCGGAGCCGAACGCGCTCGAGACGGTAGAGATGATCGTGGACTTCGGGAGGCGTCCTTCGCCACGGCTGCCCCTCACGCCGTCCGGCCGCCTCGTGACAACCGTCGAGACCTTCGAGTTCCTGGGAATTCCCATCTCTCGGGACCCGAAGTTGGGCGACCGACATCGACTCCGTCCTCAAAAAGGCCCAGCGGAGGACGTAGTTCCTGCGGCTTCTGAGAAAGCACGGCCTGCCGCCGGAGCCGCTGAGACGGTTCTACACGGCGGTCATCGAATCGGTCCCGTGTTCTTCCATCGCAGTCTGGTTCGGTGCCGCCACAAAAAAGGACAAACTCCGACTGCGACGGACAACCCAAACTGCTGAAAGGATTGTCGGTACCCCCCTACCCGCCATTGAGGACTTGCACGCTGCCAGAACTAAGACAAGGGCGTGCAAAATCCTCTCGGAGCCTCCGCACCCCGGTCACCGGCTCTTCCGGCTCCTTCCCTCAGGTCGGCGCTACCGATCAACGCAAACTAGAACTAGTAGACATTCCGACAGCTTCTTCCCTCTTGCGATCGACTTCTTAAAACACCTAACCTATAATTCCATGACAACAAGCTGGCAATTTTTTGACTTGAGTTGGTTGTCACATTTGTGTGGGGCCAATGACGTATGACTCGTGCACTCACTGCAGTGGTCTCGCCACGCTGCACTATTTGCATATACCGGCCACTCATGCCAGAGTCGCATCTGCTCTATTTGCACAGTGATTGAGGAGTATCTGTAACATTTGCACAACCGACATTGTCCCAGATGATCGCACCACTCGTCACTTTAAACCGCATCCGCTCCTTGAAGTCTCGGCGCCCCTTGCGCAACGGTCATTGCGCCGGACTATTGCAATATGAGTCGTTCGAACTGCTCTAAGTGCTCGAGGACTCTGCATCTTTTTGCACAATTGTTTTTTGTCAATGTCTTTATGTCTCCAAAGTGTCTGTTGTACTCGAGCGGCTCCAACTACCGGAGACAAATTCCTTGTGTGTTTTGGACATACTTGGCAAATAAAGAGGATTCTGATTCTGATGAGCAATAGCACAATGATAGGCCGCTCGCGCCGCACCAGGAACGAGTATGTTATAATATCGTTCGCCTGCAGGTGGCAGTAAGACGCCTGAAGGCGTCTAAACTGGCGCAAATAAAAAGACGCCGAAGACGAAGAAAAGGAACCGAAGTTGAGGCTTTGAAGCGCGAACCGCAAGCTTCGGTGTTCAACTGCCGTCGGTCCAAATATTCCTTGGAAGCCATCGTGAAGGCGCTCGCGAGTGTCGGAGGGCCTGCTGGCCCCCGGGCCTCTGTTTGCGGGGGCTTCGCTGTGCCGGGCCTTGTCGACGTGTTAGCTCGTTGCTAACGTGAGCCGAGTGATGGCCGCCGCCGCCGCCGCCGTTTTACTTCTCTTCTTGCAAACTCTCTGACAAGTTGTCCCTTGCTTCGCGATGACGAGCGAGGAAGCCAAGAGCGCCGCGGCGCTCGACGACGACGACGCCGCTGACGCTCCTCCGTCCGAGTCCAACGAGCACGATTACGCCGACACTGAGCTTGCCGCCGCCGCCGAGCTTCCAGCGGCCACCGGCGATGAAGATGACGAGGACGACGAGCTCCCGAAAGCGGCCGGACAGCGCGGCCGACGGCGGGCCAAGTTCCAGGAGGACAAGACGTGCTCCTGCTGCAAGGGTCTGTCTGCATTGGAAATGGTCGCATTCCTTACAACTCGGTTCAGTGGGCGACGACGTTTTGTCAGAAAAGCTAGATTTCAAACTACAAGTTTTCCCCTTTCAATGTGGGCCGGACGATTAAGCAGCTCGTCTGCAAAGATGTCCCCGCCGCGGCCTCCGTGACTTGCCGTGAGCGTCCGACAGTTCCCTGCCCAGAAGAACGTCACCGTGCGGCAGCGACCTTTACTCTCTTCCCCGAGGTCAAAGGGCGTCACGGAGGGGGGCCCGTATTGAAGACGCGGGCGGCGACATCCCAGCGCAGCTGCGGAGGATTCCGGAAGAATCCAATCGGGCGGATGAGCGCGTTTGGCAGAGAAGGCCGGGAAAGCGCGGCAGACGACTCCGGTGGCGTGGCTTTGAAGGGGAAAACTTCTAGTTTGGATTTCAAATGATTATATTGCGTTTACAGCTCTAAAAATGTATTCGAGCGGACCCGCGCGATTTGCCTGACCGCAAATGGTGAAAATCTCCGGATCGTTGATGGCCATTAGAATTGAATCGTGGAAATAAAATATATTTTTACCCCCCCAAATTCTTGAATGAGTGGGGATATAGGGTTTTCAGGGTTGGTTCCCCCCCAAAAAGAAGAAGGAAAATAAGTGAATCTGTGGGTGCCGAACTGCAAGTGTGGGGGCGGGGCGTCCAGCGGATTTTGAAATGTTTGGCCAAATGACAATACCTTTTTTATTTTTAACCATTCAGATGTAATCCATTTTTATTTTCAAACATAAAGAGCAATTGGTACATAAACCTTAAAAGTTTGAGAACTTTGCTCAACTCTGTTTTTAAATGTGCTTTATAAATAAATTGGATGGAATTCAAAAGAAAATAAATGGAATTTTTCGAAAGAAAATCGAAATGTAGCACGGCAGTAAAAGTACTTTTGTCAGAAAAGGAATACTTGCTTCTCTGCTCTTGGCTTTGTGAAGCAATGTTAGTTAGCTGTCCTCGGTAGCAATAGCAGGTCTTTAGTATTTATTTCACTAATAATAGACGCTAACTTTTGTAGCTTGTTGCAAACGTTAATTTCAAGGCAGCGTGATATTAATTCATCGGTAACGGCCTTATTTCAAGGTATCGGGCGCTCGTGCCGGCTGCCACCCGCGGCGAAGGCAAAACCGTCAAGTCCTCCACGCCAGTAGTTGGCGCCGCACTGTGGCGGGCCGACGGCGGCGAATTGAGTGTGCCAGAAAGAGAGGAACTCCTTTGTTCACAATGTATGTCCTGGTCTTAATCGAAATGTTATGTATCAAACGTACTGTTGGTATCGGTACGTGGCAACGATGCGTACTCGGGCGTGAAAACTTGTACTATCATCGGTGGCAAAAAAGTGACCAAACAAACATCCCTGCTTCAAAACATTATTTCATGTATCCTTAATAGCTGCCCTGAGTTATTAAAGGTTTCACTTTTTTTCTCGACAGGTCCCTTCGAGCGGCAAGGCCGAGGCTTCAACCGGAGGGCCGTGTTCACCTTCACCACCCCGGAGGCCGCCCAGTGGGTCTTCCCCGACGCGGGCGCCGTCGGCAAAAAGTCGTTCGTGTGCGAAACGTGCGCGCAGGTCATCAGGACCAAATGCTGCCGCAAGAACAACGGGAAGAGGATCGTGTGGCTCAAACCTGCCGCCGCCAAACAGGTGGGGAGGGGGGACGGGGTCACTAACACATTTCATCACATTCCTTGTTTAACCTAAGGGGAAAAAGGTCGGGTCACAAAATTCTGCTTAAGGGGGGGGAAAAAAGTAAAACATTTCCAATAAAACAAGTAAAAACAAAAATCGCATCATGCCTTTTAGGTAACAAAATGTAAAGAACAATGTCACCTAATTCTCCTTTGGGTAAAAATAAAATAATTTAAAAAAATCTGTTCAATGTAAAAAAAAAAAAAAAAAATCAAATAAAAATAAAAAGTGTCGGTCACATAATTCGTCTTTAAAAAAAAACACATTTATTTCACCTCATTCCTTTTTGTTTAACCAAATGTGCAAAAAAAAAGTCACAAAATTCTGCTTTAACACAAACAAAATGTAAAAATCCCCAAACATAAAAAAAAAAAAAATCAGCTTTATCAAAGGTATGTAAATTAAAAATGACACTTTATGCAACAAAATGTAGAAAAAGAAAAAAAAACATTCTGCTTAGATGTGAAAACAAAATTTAAAAACAGTGTCACACAATTTGGTTAAATCTATTTAAAAAAAAAAAAAAGTCATCCAATTCTCCTGTGGAAAAAAAATATTGTAAAATAATTGTGCTTCATGTGAAAATAGAAACATCACATTCCGTTTTGATTTTTAAAAAGCAATACGATGCCACATAATTCGGTTTCATGTAAAATAAAAAATAAAAAAATGCATAAAATCTTTTGAAAAACTCCCAATAAACACATAATCCTAAATTATGTAAACAAGTTTCAAACTAATCATTAAAAAGAACGAAAATATGTATATTCAGTATATTCATTCAACGTCCGTTCCGCTTGTCCTCACACGTGTCGCCAATCCCAGCAATCTTCGGGCGAGAGGCGGGGTACGCTCTGAACTGGTCGCCAACCAATCGCAGAAAATGACAATTACACATTGTTTATTGAACCAAACTCAAAAACTGTCTAAGAAAGTCCGCTAGCTTATTGCTAGCACACAATGCAAAAGACTAACGGAACTAGCATTGATGTTGCCGTAGTTATGACTTAACCGTTTAAGCAACGGATGTTTGAACACAAACGGTTTAGAAACACACGCAGGCCGACAATATAACAATATTTACAGGCTCGTGTGTGTGGTCACGCAATGTGAACGTTGTCGTCCGTGTGCGCAGACGAGCGCCCGCCACAGGACGAAGGGCGGCCAGCGCATGGGCAAGAAGAGCCGCGCGGCGCTGCTGGTGAGCAAGTCGTGCTACCGCTCGGCCTTCCGCACGCTCTGGTCGGCCAAGGGCGCCCGCAAGCCCATGATGGACTTCCTGAGCCGCGAGCTGCGCGAGGAGATGAAGGCGCTGTCGCGGCACGCCGACAGCCCCTTCCACCAGAAAGTCTCCAGCAAGAAGCTGCTGGCCTTCTTCCCGTGGGCGCGATGCATGGCGTGGGCGCAGGAGCGCGCCCCGCTCGTCACCACCTGCCTGCGCTCCCTCTTCCCCACCGTCGGCGCCCTCGTCAAGAGCAGGCAGTGAGTGCGCACGCCGCTTTCTGCCGGGCGAAATTCCAGTCCGTCCTCGTGTAGGGGGAAGAAGAAAAAAAAACGCGTTGCGGGGTCACGCTGTCGCCGTCAAAAGTTTTTAATTACCTGGAAAGTCTGTCATATAGGTGTCAAAATCACATAATTGGGCTTTATTAAAAGCCCCCGCAAATCTAATAAATGTTAAAATAATCACATCGTTGCTTTATGTAACAAAATGTAAACGAAAAAAAAAGTCGTAATTTTGCTTAATTAAAAAAAAAATGTCATCACATTTCTTTCATTTAACCAAATGTACAAAAACAAAATGGCACAGAATTCTGTATCAGACTTTAAGACATAAAATTCTGCTTTATGTTAAAAAAAAAAAAAAAAACATAATTTTGCTATGTAAAAAAATTATGAAAAATACTATGAAATGACCCATATTTCTGCTTTGTAAAAATGTATGAAATATCTTTTACATAATTCCACTTTGTTAAAAATATTTAATTGTCACTTAATTCCACCATGTTAGAAAAATGCAAAAATCCAAATGCATAATTCTGCTTGATCTAAAAAAGTTTTTATAAAACCTAAACTGCACATTCTGCTAATTTTCATTTAAAAAGTTTAAATGTAGATTATGCTTTATCCTAAGAAATGTTGCATACTCTTTGGAAAATGTAAACGTCAAAATATAAAAAATAAAAACATCTTAAATGTGTAAAAGTTTTTTTTTTTTTTTTAATGTAAAACAAAATTGAAAATATGTAGAATATTCAATCATATAAATAAATAGATTATTAAAATACAATATTGTGCTTTATGCAAAAAATTAATATCTGCTTTATATTTAAAAAAACAAAGAAGTGGTCATAAAATTCAGATTTTTTTAAAACAAAAGCAAAACAATTCTAATTGACACTGTCATGAAATCACCAAACAAGTGTGTGTCTGTGTGCGCTCAGCCAGCTGTCGTCCTCGGAGGCGGAGCTGCAAGTGCTGCGTCGCAGCGTGCTGACGCTGGCGGTGCCGCTGTTCACCAGGAACATCTGGACCAACAACTTCCTGCAGGCGGCGCTGGGCGCCAAGCTGCGTCTGCAGGGCTGCTCCGGACCCGCCCTGGACACCCTCAACAGCCTGGGCCTGTGCCAGAACAAGGACACCGTGCGCCTGCGCCTGCACCGGCTGCGCGGCGCCGCCCACGACAAGGCGGTGAGTCGCGCCGCGACGTCCAACTTGAGCCTCTTTCACACGGAGGCCCGGACGCATTCCTGCGTCGGCGCTGCCTGTGTAAAATTGCAGTTTTGTACATATTGATGACTTTTTAAAATTTTTATTTTTTCCCTTTTTAATTTTTCCGGCCAGAACGGAGGAGAGAATCAAGATCACATGACCGACATGGAGGAAGACGACGTCGAGGATGACGAGGAAGACGAAGAAGAGGAAGAGGAGGATGAGGATGAGGAAGAGCAGCACCGCGTGCCAGAGGAGCTGGAGAGGAGGAGGAAGAAGAAGAAGAAGAGGAGGAGGAAGCGGGAGCGAGAGGATGATGAGGATGGCGAAGAGGAGGAAGATGAGGAGGAGAGGAAGAGGAGGGTGGTGGTGGTGCGCCTGGGCTTGCTCAAGGGACACTCGGAAGTTGGCCGGGCCGATCTGTCTGCACCTTGACCTCATGCAAAGCATTGTGGGAAACTGAGGATTCTCCGCCAACGCGACATCTTGATTTGGTTTGATTTCCCCGATGCCTCGTTTGTTTGTTTTGAGACATTTGCCACCTCTGTTCAATCCCAAAAAGTCACATTTGACGGTCTTCTTAAGAGACTTTTTCAAGAGTTTAACGAGAGGATAAAAAAAAAAAAAAAAGAAGACTGGATCATGTTTGATTTCAGGACGCATGTGCCCAAACTGTAACCTTGTAAATAGCAACAATAAAAACAAATATTTCAGCAGTTGATGTGTTTAGTTTTTTAACTTTAAATACTTTTAGATTTCATGCAGCTTTAATGCAAATTTACTTTGGTGACATTTTGACACTGTCCGATATTACGGATCATTTAACTGAATAAATAGAATACGATTCCTGCATGTGTGGTGCAAGCACATTTTTGCTTTTAAATAGTTTCATTTAAAATTTGTTGAAGGATTTGTAAACTGCACAATTTGTGACTGTAGTCTTTCTTTTCATTTCTACCCTACAGAGTTTTTATAAAGCTCTAATTTTCAACTTAATGCTACTTGTTTAAACATTTTTTTTACAGTGTCGCTTTAATGAAATGATCATTATAGGTTTAATTGTATTCAAGGACTTCTACCCACCAATGTGGATAATTTTAAAATGCCTTTTGACAGCTTCTGATTACTCAGCCTATCTCATAGATTTTTTTAATTTCTACCCTACAATGCACAAAATTGGACTTAAGAAATACTGGTCATAATTTCAGCATCTTATTTTAGATTTAACCCTTCAAGATTTTAATTATAAAATGAAAATTCTAAAACTCATTTGGAATGAATAGCAGCTTGAGCAGGTACCTGATTGTTATGACGTCCCAAATTTCTTGCTAATTATGTTATTTCCAAAATTCCAACAGAAACACACAATGGATGAGTGTTTTTTTATTTTTTATTGGCATAACAGTCATTTACAGAGACAAAACAACATCCACAGAGAACCTGAAAAAGGTCTGTCCCGCACCTCCCACTGCCTCAGCCAAAAACATTTTTTGGGGGGAGGGGTGGGGAACAATAATAATTCAGTCCCAATATAATATCTAATAAATACAGTAATAGTTTCTTTGTTAAACTAACAAGGCGACTCAAAAGGTGGATTTAATTTTGAAGTGGACGAAGTCAGGAGGTAACGACCGGAGTGGAACTTGAGCATTTTGGAAATAATGGACAGTATTTACCAAACTTTTATTATTATTTTTTTTTTTTTAAACATTTTTCCTCGGCTTTCAGACGTTGAGGGTCTTTTTGATGGAGAAGATGATGTCTTTGATCTGCGGTATGCTGTTGTCCTCCAGGATCTTGGCGTACGGCATGGGGATGTCAACGCCCGTCACCCTGGTGGCCGGAGCATCCAGGTAGTTGAACGCCGGACCTGGAGGGGGCGGGGCCACAAAAAAACTAAAACATGATTAGCTCATCACTGCATTTACAGGGAGAGGGATCGTTTTTCTTTATAGAAAATGCAGGGAACTCAAACGCTTTCCCTGAAGAACTCTATTCAAAGTTGTGTCCAATTGAAGGATGATAATGCGACTTTTACTTGGAAGATTTACTTTTTCGCCCAAAAATATCTATTTTTTTAAATAAAAGCATTTTTTTTTTTAAACTTTTTTTTTTTTTTTTTTTTGAGTCTACAAAAAAAACGTTTTTTTCTTGTAAAATTAAGATATTTTCTTTTGGAACAAACATTTCTACTAAACTTGAAAATAAATCTCAAAACACACTTTTTCCTGAGCGGAAAGAAAAAAGAAAAATCGATGAAAAAGTCTCAAAAACAACATTGAAGGTAAACCTCAAATTACATTATTTTAATTTTTTCATATATTATTAATATATATATATACACACACAATTTTTACAGGTTTTTTTTTTTTTTTTAACTTAAATATTTTTTCCCCACTTGTTTTCTTTTACATCAGTATATACGGGTAGTTTTGGGAGATATTTTTTTTGTTTTACTTTTTTGGGATTGATATTTATTTCTAGGACTTTTTCTTGATTTGAGAATTTTATTTTCTTTGGAATATCGGTATTACCCACAAAGATCCTTGAAAATCCATGGCATGACTCAAAAAATAAAATAAAATAAAAAATCCCTCTTAAAAACTAAATGGAAAAACATCCAGTCATTTTTTTTTTTTTTTTAATTTGTTTTGTTAAACAACAGGTTTGCTTTTAAGGCAATGTTGTTTTTACTAGAAATGCTTCACTTGTTTTCTGATGGATTTCATTTTACTTTTGTTTTCGAGAGGTCATTTGATTTGTTCCGTGCTATTTTCGGAAGCTCGGCCCCGTTACCCTCCATGATCCTGGCGCAGATCTCGGCCCCGACCCCGAACTGCGGCCAGCCGCCTTCCACCGTCACCAAGTGGTTGGTCTTCATCACGCTGGCCTCGATGCTCTCCACGTCCATGGGCCGGATGGTGCGCAGGTTGATCACCTGGTTCAGAACGCACACAAGAAACATTTTCCCCCAAAAAAAGATACTGCATACGAGCAGGCGTCCGGTTTTGTACCTCACACTCGATTCCCTCCTTGGCGAGGACGGCGGCGACGTCCAAGCAATGGCCGACGTAGCGAGAGTGCGACACCAAAGTCACGTGAGAACCTGAACGACAACACGCGGCCACATTAAGGTTAGCGACCGGGTCGATCCGTCCGTCTGTGTCGAAGGCGCAACCGAAGGAAAACGAGGGAAAACGATATCACTCAAATAAATGCGGCGGATATTTGGGAATGGGAGCTGCGCAGGTCAGATCATTAGGTACAACTGCACAATACGTTCGAATGAGGGAAATCGCAACAATGTTCAAAATATGATTTTTAAAAATTGACACTATTACAATACGGACTTTACAGGCCATATGTAGAAGATATTGGAAAAAAAAATAAGTTTAAAATGAAAACTAAAATGAGACAATGCAAATATATTACAAAATGTAAAAACAAAATAGTGACCAAAAAAACCCAGCAAAATTACTATACAAAATACAAAACTAATCAGAAAAAAAAAAACATGACCAGAAATGTTTACACATTATAATTGTGTAATAAAAATATACACCGCAAAGTAAACAAAAAAAAAGAGATATCATACAACCTACAAATTACAAAATAAAAAAGAAAAACTATAAAAAATGAAAAAGATCAAAATTCAAATTTAAAAAAAACTAACAGATTTGACAAAAATGTCATTTGTATAAAAATTTTATATCAAAATACATAAATTTCAACAAATATTTTAAAAAATACAATTGAAAAAGAACATTTTAAATGTCCAATTTAAACACTACAATTAAAAATTACAATAAAAAATAGAAAATCTAAATTTGTAAAAACAGAAAAACAAATTTGATAAAAATAGAATGAAATAAAAAAACTCAATTAGAAAACAAAGAAATTCAACATAAAATAAAAACATTGACTGATTTTAACAAAAAAATTGATTAAAATAAAATTGAAAAATTAATTTAATCTAATTTGAAAAAACCTAAACTATAAAAAGGCACATTTTGAAAAGACAAAAATCTTACAAGTACAAATACGCACAAATTTGACCAAAAAAAAAATATCGTCAACTTGGCTAACTTTCACAATGTTTCCTAGCGCTATAAACATAGCGTTACGTCATTTTGCTTTCTGCCTAATGTCACCACTTCATTTAAAACACCGATGTGCAGGCTAAAAATGTTGCTTTTCCCCCCTTGTTTTCTGAAAATGTCCAAATGACTTAGCTAATATGCTACTAGGCTAACGATACAAACGACGTCGAGAGTCCGCGTCTCGTTTCCCCGTTTGTTTGCCGAGAAGACGAAGAAGCCCAAAGACGAATTTTTCTGAGACGCGCGAAACAAACGTTGAAACGGTAACGCGCCATGCTAACGGTTTGCGTGAGCGGCGACGTCGCCGCGTGGCGGTGGAACGCGACCGAGCGACGCTCACCTTGCCTCTCGATTTTGGCCTTGCCGATGGGCACGGTGAAGTCTTTGGACTGCGCCTCGTCGGACATCTCGAAGGGGACGCCGTACATCAGCTCGTTCTCCAGGAACACAACTGCACACGCGGCGGGTTTTTGTTAATTGCGACCTCGATGACGATTTTCCTTTTTTGGTCGGGCGTCGGGACTCACCCGGGTTGTCGTCCCTGATGGCCGACTTGAGCAGACCTTTGGCGTCCTCGGAGTTCCACGGGCTCAGCACCTTCAGACCCGGACAGTGAGCGTACCTGATGACGCGACAAGAAAAAAAACTAACAAACAAAACAATGACAATATTGACTACAGTTGAACTCGGTTTCTTTTGTTTTTATAGAGACTTGTTTTTACGATAAGATTTTTTCAAATGTATTTTTTCCTAGAAACAATACTTTTTTTCCCCAGTTTTTCAAAATAAAATTACGTCGTCATTTTCACTTGTTTTCTGTGGCGTTTAACTTTTTATGGGAAATGTGCTTATTTAGTAACTTTTTTAAATGACTTTTTTTTTTCCATATATTTTTTTAATAGAGAATTTTAAATGTTTCAGGAAACGAATGAATTGTTTACTATACAAATTTTATTCGATTTTTTTGTAGGTTTTATGATTATTATTATTTTTTTTTTTTTACAAGCTTGTTTCCATTTTTGTTTTTGGCTAGGAATTGTTGTTGCAAGGGAATATTTGCTTTTTTGATGCTATATTGTTGATTACGACGGGGTATATTATTTTAATCGAGGACGGGAAGTGACATCGCACCAGGCGGCGAAACACTGCGAGTGTTGCGCGGCGACGCCGGCCGAGGAGCCGTTGGGCCCCCGGAAGACGACGGGCACGGGCTGCAGCCCCGCCGACATGTAGTACGTCTTGGCCGCCGAGTTGATGACCTGGTCGATGGCTTGCATGGAGAAGTTGAAGGTCATGAACTCGCAGATGGGCTTCAGGCCAGCCTGGAGGGGACATTTTTTTAAAAAAACTCCACTTTTCATTTGAGGAGCATATTTACAGGACGAGTCGTCCGGCGCGTGGACGCGCTCACCATGGCCGCTCCCACGGCGATGCCGGTGAATCCCATCTGGAACGTACGACAAAAGTCGGAAATACACGCTTGAATTCAAGTCGGAAGTCAACGAAACTCACACGGAGACGGTGCCGGTTCGGGACGCTTCGCGTACCTCGGAAATGGGCGTGTCGATGACACGCTTGTCGCCGTACTTCTTCCACAGGCCTCGACTCACCTTCCGAGAAGACGCAGACGATCGTTCGGTCGGAGCGACGCGGCGGCGTTAGACAGAATACAAATATTGGCGAGGAAATGTTGAAATAGGAGCTGAAAATACCAAAACTACGTGGACACGTTCTGGTACCCGAGGCTCGGGTGGAAACGCCGCTCGCGGAGAGCGCGAGAGGACGCGCTCCGCTCACCTTGTAGGCGCCGTCGTACTGGGCGACTTCCTCCCCCAGCAGGAAGACGCGCTCGTCCCTCTCCAGCTCCTCGTCCAAGGCCTGGTTCAAGGCGTCTCGCACCGTCACCTGAGGCCGGCGAAACGCCAGCTTACGGCTTAGATGTTTGGATCAAGAACAATCCGGAAGAAAGCAGCTGGATGCTCGAGAAATGTTGTTGAACGACAACGTTCGTCGGAAGGCGCCCGTGGAAAAATGTGCGATTTGGGAATTTCTGGATTGTGGGAAATATTTTGTCGCTGGAATGGTTTGAAGCGGTCAAGAAATATTGAAGGAGTGGGAAATATTTCTTAACGTGGGGGAATTTCACAGTGGACATTTTTGTAAAGTGGAAAATATTTTGGCATCGGAATTGTTTGAATCTGACCAAATGTTAGAGGAGGCGGAACCAATGCAGAATACGTCTCAAGAGTTTGAATGTGAAAACTATGGAAGTTTCCTGGAGTGTTGAAAATATTGATTTCATTGAGCTGCGAGCTGAGAAAAAACTATATCGCTGGTGGAGGGCAGGAATGATTTGAAATGGTTGAGAAACGAGGAACGAAGTCACCGAAAAAAGTGGAGATAATACAAGTACAATAGAATGACGTAATAATGAGCATTTGCTCGGTTCGAAAGGAACCGACTTTGCAACATCCAGAGCGCTGAGCAGCCGCAAATGTGAATTTTGTCAGGCGAGTGAGTTGAGTCGCGGTGACGTTAGCTTGCTAGCCGCTGACACTGACCTGAACAGCGGCCGGGGCGCTCCTGTGAAAGGCCCGTCGGCGCAGCACCGACACGACATCCTGACGGAGGTCACACAGACGATTTGACTCAAACTCACACGGGACCAAAACGACACATTTGGCGTGTTTTAGACGTTTTCGTACCTTTCCGGAACGGAGAACGGACTTCACGGACAGCGCCATCTTTAACCAGTCCTCCTTTTGCCGATTAGGGGGCGGGGCCGGCAGGAGAGCAGTGGAGATTTCAACCAGTCAAAGCGGCGGCTCTACTGTCGTCACCGGGAAGTATGATCGGAAAGCCAATCAGAGCGGCGTAAAAGTTGAAAGGGGGCGGGGTGTTATTCACAGGTTCCAAGGGCACGCCACCGCCACAAGATTAGTGCGCGTGCGCACTACTTTACCGGGAGGAACACCCGCCCGCAATGTTAGGTACACCTGAACCAATACAATCTCATCCACAGAACATTTTATTTCCTATTTAGGGCAACCGACCCAATATTACACGCAACGAAGGTTTATGTTATGTTTCCGTACTAAGGGAACTAAAACAATCGACTATAACAAGGTGTTGTAATTTATAACACTACTGCTACGACGACTATTACTACTAATAATAATAATAATTCAAATTTGTAGAGCGCGTTACTAAATCGGCAAAGACGCAATCCACCCACTGAGCATTTACTGTACATAATCAAGAGTCCTGTAATAGTTCTTGCACTAATTAAGCATTTAGTTCTTAATATTGGTTCATTATAATGTATTTAATTATTTGTATTTATTGATTGTAGTTTGACAATTTCTTCATTTGTCTCATTAAATACTTTATCACAGATGTATTGTAAATATTGCAATGAAAAAGACAGTATTAGCAAAATAATTTTACAAATAGTTAACGAAAAAAAATGGTTAATTAATGAATTGTAAAAAAGTTTAAGAATATGAATTGGTCAAATGATTGCATAATATTAGTCAATCAAATTTATATGCAGTTAACGTTTAGAAGAAAATAATTGGCTGATTATTTCTTTGTAAATAAAATTCAAGAAGCAATTTTTCATACATGAATTATTTTTAAATTAACTAATTGGGAAGTAATTATAATTATAAAAACAATAAAAAATAAACAATTTTACATTTTAACAGTTTGTAAATCACCTTGTGTATCAAATGCACTACATAAATAAATTCGCTTTGCATTGGACTAAAATTAATAATTGGTTTGGTTGGTTAATTTATTGTAAATAAACTCATAAAAAAATTACATACATTATTTGTCTATTAATTGGCAATTATAGTTAATTAAATTAATACACTTGAAAAAGCAGCATGTATTATTTTAATAAAACACAATATATATATATATATATATATATATATATATATAAAATATTCCCATATTTTTTCTACATACCCATTTCGTAAATATAAATTTAACTGTCTTAAAAAAACAAACAAAAAAAAACGGCCCATCTGTTTTGGCCTTTGCCAAATGCCATTTAATACACTTCATATATTTTCTCAAGAGCCTTCAAAATGTGGGGGCAAAAAAAAAAACAAGTGTATGAGTATGATCAAAGCATCCACCACTAACTGGGACTTTATTTATTGTTTATATTGACATCACAAAATTTGCCTCGGGGGGGGGGGGTAAAGTGCTGCGGAGGAACATTCGGCCACAATTTAAGTTTTGCAACAGGCCGCATAAACGAACCACAAACATTCAAATGCTATCCAAAACCCAATCTGTAATCCTGAACACATTCATCTACAGGCACAAGGATCATATCATATATATGGCGCAATAAAAGTAGAGTATAAGCTTGGATGGCGCAAACGTTTTAACATGACATGAGTCGTTGGGCAGTTTAATGAACAATAAAAACAAAGCGTATAAGTCTGAAAGCGATCCTCATTAAAATTGTCATTTACCCGCTCTTAAATGGCTTGAACAAATATATAAATGCTATATGGGGGAAAAAAAAAAAAAAAAAAACATGCATCTCCAGCTGTTGACTTTTCCTTCTTTGGAGCCAAAATGAACTCTTTGTGCTTGTTTTGCAGTTTCTAACAAAAAGGCGGGCTTGTCATTGGATTTGTTAAGATGGAGAGAAGGAAAAAAAAAAAAAAAAAACGATTGAATGAATGTAGTTGCTACATAAAAAGGTCACTTTGTCCATAGATTTGCTCAACTATCTCACACAAAAATAGCATGGCGACATTTTTAGGTTGATCCAAAATTTTAAAAAAATAAATTTTTTTTTTTTTTTTTTAAAACCAAAAGAAAATTCATTATTTTATTTTTTTTCTTGGGGTGAAAAAAAAAAAAGAAAAAAGAAAAACACTTAATTGGACATTTCCGCGTTGTATAAGGAAATAAAATGTATCTTCTATCCACAAATCATTAGGACAATGTTCTTCCCATGTTTAAAGTTTCTTTTTAGACCAACAAAAACATCCAGCTCCTCTCCAACATTTTCTCTTATTTTTCAAAATACAGGTGGGGGGGGTTGTTTTTTGGGTTAAAAAAATAATTGGATATACATCCTTTCATTGGACATTTTCCAAAACTTTTTTATTTATTTATTTATTTATTTTTAAATGGAGATGCGCTTAATATAAAAATGTAACATTTTAATGATTTCCTCAAATTGTTTCCAGATCTTTCTTTAGGTTTTTTTGTTATTTCACCCCAAAACTGCAGATTTTCTTTCCAGAAAATATTCTTTTGAAACAGACCAACGACTTCGAATTAGAACTTAGAACGCTTCCCGTGGATAATACGCCTCGGTCAGAAGGAAGATGATGTTCCAGTTCCAGGCTGGGAATCCGGAAGTCGCCATAACAACAGATGTTTGGATCAAGAACAATCCGGAAGAAAGCAGCTGGATGTTATCTTCACCGCACAAGGTCAGCATTCGGTTTTCCAGCATTCGCTGGGAGCTTGTTTCGGTTCCGTTCCCAATCGACACCAAATGTACAAAAAACAAGCCCCGAGTAGGAATGTCAACTAAACATTTGGATTGTTTTGTTCGGGATTTGTCTTCACATGTGAGGGAGCGACGCAGGACGGCGGGCGGCGGTCAGAAGACGGGCCGGCTGCGGTCTACGGTCCGGGCCTTCTTCAGTTTGCCTTTGCTGAAGGCCTGGATGGAGCTCAGCAAGGCGGCGCGACCTGCGGGGAGCGGGGCGGCCGACGACGAGCAGCTGGAAGCCGAGGAGCACGTGGAGGAGGAGTCCAGCGTGGGAGGCGGCGGAGGAGGAGGAGGAGGAGGAGGAGGAGGAGGACCACCTGGACGCGAGGGCGAGAGCCAAAAGGAGGAACAAAAATGAGAAGAATGTTGACTTCCTGCAGGGGGGGGACTCCACAAAGATGGGACGAAAAGGGTTAGAAAATAGCGCACATCATCTGACAAAGTTGACCTCATGTGTTGACTGCGGGGTTGCAATTCATGATTATTTGAATAATCGATTCATCTGTCGATTGTTTTTTTAATTCATTGATGAATCAGATTGGAAATCAAATTTAAAAAAAAACACATTTTAATCGCTATACCGTTATTCAAAAACAGGACATTATTTCGAATTGAAAATGCAAATAAACCGATTCAGTTACTCGATTGGTCCGTAACATGTCAGAAAAGTCGGCACAAATGTTGATCGTTGTTTTCCAAAGTAAAAGCAGATGTTTGCAAATGTCCTATTTTGAATAAACAAACGATATTCCGTCCGCTTTCACGGAGGACGACACAAATTGGAGAACATTTCCTGTTGCGAGGCTAAAATTCACAGGATTTGGACAATTCCAGTTCAACGAGGTCTCGAAACGAGAAATCGATTATCAAAACAGTTGTAGATTATTTTTGACAATGATTAGTTGTCGATTAATTGTTGCAAGTCTATATGTTTAATTCTCTTTGTTTATTTTGTTCTCTTTATAATCCCTCAGGGGGAAAATCAACAATTCACCTGATATGATTGTTTACCTCCACTTAGCACGTAGCAAACGTGACGACGATTGTTTAGCTCCACTAAACAGAGTTAATGTGAAAATTGTTGAATCTTTTACATTTATTATATTGACTATAATCCCTCAATGGCAACAATCAACAATTCAGCTCATGTGATCGTTTACCTCCATTTAGCATGTAGCCAAAGTGCTGATTATTGTTTACACACATTAAGCATTGCGCTAAAGTGCTGATTGTATTAAAACATTTTTAAGTTCAAGTTATAGTCATTATTCCTCAAGGGGAAAATGTGACAATTGATTACTTCCGTTTAGCTAATTTAGCACATAGCTAACGTGCCAATAGTTCATCTCCAAGTAGCATAGAGCTAAAAGATAGTTGGAATATGGACTGACCTTTGACATTTTCGAGCTATGAATGAAGTCTTTTAATTAAGAAGCCCAAAAAGAGGCCACCCCCGAAAGTTGCCTTTTTGGGAAGCAAACTTGAAATTGTTAACAAGCGAGCAGGGGCAGCAGCAGCAGGCGACACAAAATGGAAGGGAAAAAAAAAGAAAAAAAGAAAAGAAAGACAACATGCTACGAGCCCAGACAGACGGACGGACGGACGGACGGACGGACGGGTCACCCTCTCCAATGACAAGGTATCAGTTGGAATGCGCTTATGTCACGTTGCCTTCCATCATTGCAGATTGCGAGGCTTTTTTGTTTTGTTTTGTTTTGGTTTTTAAAAACCAAAGTTGCGCGTACGGCGTCGGCTTCCTAGCAAGCTGCACTCGAACGCTCATGGAGTTCGCATCGAGTTCTCATTGACTCGTTCCCCCCTCCCCGATCACTCGAAATCATTTTAGAGTGATTAGGGAGTCGAGATTCCCAACGCAGCGACTGCCGACTCCAAACGCAGCCGTTGAGTTCTCATTGGATTCAGCTAACGGCTGTTGCTGGGAAGCCCGCAAGTACGACGACAGCTTTTTTCTCCTTTTGTTTTGTTTTAGATTTTTTTAAGCCCGCCAGTGACCCCCACCATCATCATCATCATCATCATCATCATCATCAACGTGGAAAAAAAACATTTACTTTACCCCAACGACACGGTCAGAATGGCGCATGCTCTACGGTGGAGACGCACGGGATAGAGAGAGAGACCACAGTTAAACAACCAATCAGCATCGAGACAACAACAAGAGGAAGAGCGGAGACACCGCGACACCATCAACTCTCTCGGTGCCTTTGGCTTTTTCTTTGGCCTTTTTTTGTGTGTTAAACCCTATCCACCATCAGTTCAGCGAGCCTCAAAAGGGTTAACTCGCAGAGTCTTTCGCAGTTTCTTTGGCTTTTGGTCCGTGGCAGCGATTGTAAAAAGAAGGAACCCCATCTTGGATGAGGTCAAGACGTACGGACCCCCAAGACCTCAGTTCGGCAAGCATCTACGGCTCCATTCAACATGTTTTAAGTAAAAAAAAAATATATACATATATTTGATATATATTAGTTGTTAAAACTACTTTGTGTACTGTATGGCTGTGTTATACTGCCGCCCTGGTGGCTAAGGTGTGCACACCAGAGAGAGCGCAACACCAATCAGAGTTGAAGCATGAAATCATGATGCACAAACTATTTAATTCTTTACAATTTACTTACTTATGTTATCACTACATTGTGCAAACTTGTGTTTTTATAAAGTAGAAGACTGTAGCGTGCACAGTGTTTTTTTTTCCGGGTCCGAAAGGGATTAACCGCATTTCCAAGTGTTACAAGGACACGGAAGGAATTTAACTCTTAAATCAAGGCACCGCTGTAAATCTAATTATTGATTTATTTATTTACTTTTGACTTATTTTTACACTTGTACGACAGCTAGCAATGTTCAAACATTGGATGGACTGTTAACTCATTCACTGCCAGCCTTCCCAGTTAACATGGATATTTGACTTCTAAAGCCGTCAATGGCAGTGAGTTCCAGATTGAAAAAAAAGAAAACAAAACGCCGATTCCCGATTGAACATTACAAAACATTTAATCGTGAAAACTAAGTCACGCAACAATGCGCGTACTTCGCGGCCGGGACATTAGCTACTCGTGCTAATCTGTTCTGATTGTGTCCTTTGTTATGGCTTGAAAAAAGAAAAAAGGAAAAAAAAAGAAAATCTCTTAATTTGCATTCTGTGGCTGCTCTGTAAAGCACATCGTACGTCCAGTACTTGCTAACACACGAGACAAAAAATACGAGATAAAAGGAGGCAGAGGACAGAAAAGAAGTCAAGATGGCAGGACAGGGTACACGAGGCTACCTGCGGTGGGCGGAGGCGTGGGGGACGAGGGGCACGTGGGAGGGGAACTGGCGCCCGAGCCTGGAGACACATCAAGGAAATAAATAAGTTCATTCCTGCACAAATTATTGCAGGTTTGATTTCACATGTCAAATTATTTTTGGACAGTCGAATACATTTCTTTTTAAATTATTTGACATTTATTTCTTAATGACAATAATTTCGGCCCAAAAACAAATTGCGATTTATTCATTCATTTATAATTGTTATTTTTCTATTGAGTATTTTATTTTAAAATGCGCTCCATAAAACTATTTAGCTAAAGAAGCGAAAATAACTGTATAAATAAAAACAATTAAAATCATTGCATTTATCAATTTAATTATTTTTTTAGAATTACATTTAACATTTTATATTTTAATTTAACTTGAGCAGAACTAATAATGACATTTTAATAATTAAAATGGAATATTTGAGCCAATTAATTTGATTTGCAGGTGTTCAATCACTAATGACACTTATTAATTTAAAGCAAATATAACCCCTTTTAGCTGTTTAAAATGAATGATAATTAACTGAAAATAATTAAATAATTGCAATTATTTATTTTAACATTTAATTTACAATTTCAAATGTATTTTTAAATTATTAATTGATTTGTTGGCAGGAAAAAAAAATCATCACCATAAAACTTTAAAATTTGATTTTTTTTTTTTTTTTTAATACATACATATATTATTTTGCCTCTCTAAAAATATAACGCACAACCAAGAGTTACCCACCAGAATTGTTGTTGTTTCGGACGGAAACAGAGTCATCTTCGTTTTCACACGTCGACTGCCTGCACTTCTGCAAAGACCCACAAGGTTGTGCAACCGTGTTGCGTTTGAGTTCAGGCGCGAAGACGACGCATGCCGCCGTACCTTCCTGGCGAGAATCTTCCTCCTCTTCCTCTCCTCCTCGGAGCCGTGATGAGACTGCGCTCTGGTCAGCCTCCTGTGCTGGTGCAGCTTCAGGGGGAGAAAGAAAAAAAAAAAAGACCACAAGCAACTTCATTCGTCCGAGTCACATTACGCACGAGTCGAGCGCTCAAATGCGTCGTAGGAGGGGAAAATGAAGACGCCGTGCGGATGTCATGTAGGTCAAAAGGCTGCGGGAGTATTTTGGTTTCCATTTCAAAGATCTACTCACCATTTTCTGCTCCTCCTGCAGTCGTTTCTCCACACGCTCCTTGGCCGCTCTCAGCGCTTCCTTCAGCCTGCTGGGCACCTGCACGCACACGCGCAACAGCTTAGCGTCTTGCTTCAGCTATACGCGCTGCAAAAAGCCAAAAGCGTCTTTTTACCCTGATCGGCACTTTCTCAGAGTGCTGCAGAGCCACGTCACTGAACAGCCTGCGCAAAAAGGGAACAGGAAACATGTTACAAACTGTACGCGATTGCGCATGACACACACACACACACACACACACACACATCTTGTATCGTCCGCGATACTTGTCCCTTACGGTGTCTGAATGAGTTGCGACACCGTGGGCATCCGCGACTTGCAGGCCTCCGTGGACAAGATGGACCGCAGCACCGACACTACACGAGCACACGCCAACGTCAGAGCGGAGACACAAAGGAAAAGATCGTACGGACAAAACGGGCGCGCGCGCACACTCACCCACGGCCGCGGAGGGGGCGTCGGGATACGTGTCCACGGGGACGCCGCCAGGCGGTCGGCCGTAAGTGATCTCGTAAAGTAAATGGCCGAAGCAGAAGACGTCCACGCTTTCGGTCGTCTGCGCCGACGCGCACATTTCCACTTTGGTTAACAAACACGCTTTTCTTCCGCACCACGTTCAAAGCATGCAACTCGAAATTCAGACAGTTTAAAATATAAAACAAAAAAAGAAAAATCAAACACCAAAGCGTTCATTCGTCTAAAACGCCGGTAAGGAGTATTAAAACTCGGCGGAGACGTACGTTAATCTTCCTGAAGCGGGTGACGGCGGGTCGTAGGGCCGAGGGAACTCCCAGCATGCCGTTCTCCACGTCCGTCAGGCGGCACGCGCCCTCATCCAGCATCACGTTGGACGCGTGCAGGTGGCCGAAAAATAGGCCGCTCTCGTGGAGGAGTCGGAGGCCCTAAACGCATACGCATATATTGCGTGCGTGCGTGCGTGCGCGCGTGTGTGTGTGTGTGCGCATGTGCGCGCGCGTACCTCCAGTATCTGTCGGCCGTAGAGTTTGATGTGCGACAGTTCAAGAGGCCGACACTTCTTGGGGTTGCCGTACTTCTTCAGGAAGTTCTCTCTGGGGTTCGCCTGACACACAAACGTTGACAAATGGGCGACAGACTGCGTGCAAACAAGTTGCATGAGTGTAAATCGCGTCCGCTTTCTTATACAATGTCGACGAACGTGCGCATGGAGCGTGCCATGATACATACTGCACACAAACATGAAATATGTACAAATATTAGATGTGTACAAAAATGTTGCGTTCATTTCATACGCTTGAAAATCGATACTACATTTCTGTTTCCAGGTTTTTATTTTTTCATTTTTTTAAAAACGCATTAGTAACAAGTTTGAAGTGTTGAAAACAGCTGGAGAACAAATCTATTCACTCATGACTTAAGCGCCGTAAAACTTTGCCTCTTCCCTCACTCTGCGGGAGCCGTGCGGCATTGTGTCGCCTCAAGATTGAAAGTACGGATGCTTTTTTTGACAATAACGAGTGAAACTAGCTAGGTTAGATACATTGGAGTAGGCTTGTTTTGTTTAACACGGATTGCTGTAATGCTTCGGTGCAAAAGGAAGTGGTCGGCCACCAAGGACATTACGTGCAGATTTGTTTCCGCCTATCAAACTGCTTAGTCAGCTTATGGTTTTAAAAGAGCTTGAGAAGATGACATAAGTATGAAAAGCTTTTTGTCTGACTGCACGCAAACATATTACATGCACAAATATGTTCCAAAAATGTTACGTATTGTAGATCAAATATTTCAACCATGTTACATCAAGTACAAAAACATGCAAATAACATTTACGTTATGTAGCGTAGTTGAATAGTCGAATCATGCAGTAGTCCAACGTGACATGCACAAATATGTTACCTACTGTACACAAACATGCAATACATTGTACACAAATACATTACATACAGTACGTAAATGATAAGTCTACACAGTTTCTTTCCTAATGAGTGTTAATCAGATGAAATTCATTTTTTCACTCGCGTCTCGAGCGCGCCCGTCGAGCTTCCGTACGCCACAGACTCGGCTTGACGCCGCGTTCGGGAAACCTGGGAATGGTGAGGTTTCCTACCTTACAGAGGTGGTCTCGCAGGGAGCCCGCCTCTCCGAAAGGTCGGATGAGGAGCGCCGAAGACTCACCGGTGCTGGAGAACAAAAGCGGGCACACGTACGGACTCTGGAGAGAAGACACGACGGCGTCAGGGATCCGAGAAAGCCGAGGCTGGATATTCGGACGGACGTGGAGACGTCCCATAATATGTCGCGTACGTACGGAGAGGCCGGCGAGGAGCTTCATGGTCGACTGCAGGTCTTTGGCAGACAGGAACTTGTCAGGGCCCAAGTCCACCTGCGCGCGCATAAACACTATGCCTCAAGTTCTGCTCATCGACATCATATCGCCCAAACATCGTGGCGCAAGAATGAAGACCCGCGGAAACGGTTTGAAATGGTGGTGCTGAACTACGCGTTTTTTTTTTTTTTTTTTTTTTGGGGAAAAAAAAAAAGGCACATCTTTGGCTTACTAACTAACAAACCGAAACGTCATAGACGGGCTAACGAACGAGCGATGAATGCTTGGAACAGAAGCGGTGGAGCAACACGTAAACAGACAATACAACAATACTCACAGGCATACATTCTTTATCCGTTGACAAATATTATTGCGGCTCATTACGGACTTTTGACCGTCTCCATGTACGCTGGGGATAGGGACCGCGGCCGACTATGAACGGCGAAATTCTGCGATTAATTGCCTCATTAAACGGCAATTACCCCCAAAAACTAAATCCATTTTTTTTTTAGAAATTCAAAAATAGAGCAAATAAGCTGGGGTTTCTGCAAAAAAGGGGGTGATGGGTTCCCCCCCAAAGATCTGCAAATAGTGAATCTGCAAAGACCAAACCGTTAGTATCCAGGGGTCTGCTGTATATCGGGAATATACCGCCCCCTAGTGGCCAAAGGCCTCACCAGAAGGAGCAGCGCAATGGCCATTGATTTGAAGCAAAAAATGTGATAAAAACTGTTTATAGTACAATATTATAGAGTGCTAGTTTTCTTATGGAAAACCACATGACACATTTTGTTAAGAATTTTTTGGTGCGGTTTCTGCCACAGATCACCGGCATCTCCATTCATGTCAACGGAGAAAGACCGGACACATCATCTTGTTCGGTTGCGGTGCGAGCGGCACTCACCCAGCTGAGCAGGTAGCTCTCCTTGGCTTGTTCTTTGTTTTTCACCAGGAAATACTTCTTCCTGATCCTCCAGCCTGCAAAAAAGGAAGATGGCGTGACTGGAGCGCTGCTCCCGAGCGCGGAGAGAGACCGCGGCGGCGGCGGCGTACCGACGTCTCGGAGGGGCTCCACCACCTCCCACTTGGGGTCCGAGCGGAAGAACATGGAGACCTGCTGCAGGGCGATCTCTGAAATACACACACAGTAATAAGATATGCGGTAACAACATCATTAAATCGGGTGTGACGAATTGAACAGTTTGTACGTCATGATTTCACATTGGCCACCAGGGGGCAGTATGAGACAGACAGCTGCAATATTACTCCTTTTTCGCAAGAGGATAAAGAATATATGCCTGGGACTATTGACACGTTGTCTGTCTGTGTGTTGATGCCCCATTTGTGTTCCAATACGCATTGCTTAACACAGTGGTTCTTAAACGTTTGACACCCGCTAGCGCCTCATAAAACACGAAGCTCTCCGAGTAGCGGCCAGCATAGCAACACACTTCACGCCAACGTTTGATGGAATTTCATGCAATTGGGTTTCGTTTACCGATTCTTCACGTCACCGTCGCGGTGAGAATTCGAACTAACTTCGAGTATTCGAACTACCGCAACATCCAAGCAGGTTTCAGTAGCCCGTCTATGGCGTTTGGCACCGGGTGTTAGCCTGAAGCTAGCTCCCTTTATACACAAAAGTGCCATTTTTTTTTTTTTTTAAATGTTTAAACTTTAGCCGGGGAATGGCAATAAAGAGCTCGAAGCAAACAATTTGAAGATTTCTTCGCCATCTGCTGCTTGCCGTGTGTTTCGCGGCCACACTGCGAAGACTCAAAATCTTACCACAAATTTGTCTCACTTCTCGTCAAAACTAATCCGATTACGCTCAAAATAAGACTCATCACCGAAAAAGTAACTTGTCTTTCGACAATTTTCACTTGTTTCAGGCCAATTTTGACTTGAGATAAGCAGAAAACAAAAATGACTGAGTAAGCGCGGGGGGGGGGGGGGGGGGGGGGGTGGGGGGGGGGGGGCGCGCACCTGTGTAGTTGACAGCGTAGTTGTTGGGGTCCAGGAACTTCATGACGGGCAGGGCGACACACAGCAAAGGATGCTGGGTAACGGCGTCCAGATAGGCCTGCAGGCCGCGCTGCCTCTCGGCGACGAACTCGCGGTCCATGTTGCCGATCAGCTTCTTGGGCGGCAGAGGAAGGCTGACGCCGCACACCTGCGGAGCGCAACGTCGTCGTGTGTGGTTGCCGCTGCTGCTGTTGGGTTTTTTCCCCCCCCTCCCCAATCGGGCTCGTGCGCAGCGTTGACGCGAGAAACAGGAAGTGAGCGAGAAAAAACCTCAGCAGAAAACCTGCCGGCATCCTGTTATGGGATCATTGCGAAGGTCAAGGCCAGGACCTCATCCGGAATGGACCACCCCGTTCCCATGCTAATCATGTTTACGTTCACCTTTTGCCTTTTTTTTTTTTTTCCCCCCCTCTTGTAGCTGGTTCATGTTTATAAATATCTATGTACGCAATATTATCAGTGTAGGTACAGAGTGAAAATGTCACAGGATTAATAAAGTATAAAAACCTATTTAGCTTCATTGTTAACGTGTATTATATATGTATTTTAATTACAACACTCTGGATCAAACATTTTAAAAATATTTGCATATTTTAAATAATTCATATTTTATTATACTATTTTTGGGGAAAAAACGACTTAGCTTGATTGTTTATGTGAGTGCATTTTTAAATATAATACCAAAATAAAACGGTTGAAAAATATTTAAACTTCATTGAAGTGATATATTTTAAAAAATATTAAACAAATAGAATACACCAAAATTATATTTAAACAATTGTTTATATATGTATATTTGGAAAAACAAAATAATTTTAAAAATTTAATAGCGAACATTAACACAACTGAACCAGTAATAAAATATCAATTTAGCTTTAGTTTAAGGTGACGCCATAATAATGCTTAATTGTTTATGGATGACTAATTAAAAAAAAAAAATTTTTTTTTTAAAAAGACACTTACTGGTTAAAGATTTTTGTATTAAAGATGAATATATTTGTGAAAAATGCCCTAGGAATGACTAGTTCACCTTTTAATTCCATTCATTAATGTTGTAAGTCTTTACAACTTTATCGCAACAAACAAACCCCAAACAAACAAACAGGACACTTCTTTAGGTACACCAGCCCAATCGAATAATGCTCGATAGAACAAATATGCAAATATACAAATATGCTCCTTAATGTGCTCGTAGTTTGCAGCGCAGCAATACACTCAGAACCGCTTCTTATCATCATCCTGCCATCTTTTCTGTTCCGCTTATCATTTAAGTAGAACACATAGGAACTTTTTTTCCCCCCCTCCCCACACACGCTTCTGAAAGTGTGCCTTGTTATGACGTCATCAATCTGTGACTCGCAAGGCGTGTGTGTGTGTACAAACTCACCATCAGGCTGTTGTTGAGAACGTCAAAGTCACTGTAGCGCCGGATGACCTGCAACGTACACACACACACACACACACACACACACACACACACACACACACACTTAGTGGAAGTGAAACAGGGGCTGTGATTGGTTGTTTTCCTCGAAACAGATCGATGAAAACAAACAAACAAACAAAAAGATTTTTAGTAGTTGAGTTTGATCGATGGTCTTACCTGCCAACTGTTCTCCGAGGACACGCCCCTCTGCACTCGGATGATGTACTCCTACACACACACACACACACACACACACACAAAACTGAACAAGACATTTTCAAACAGGAGGAATTCAAACTACCGCATCATGAGTTGCTAGTTTTGTCAGGCCAGCTAGCGAATTCTACATTGTTTGTTAGCATTAAGATAGCAAACTATTTAGATTAGATTATTTACATATATTGAGTTATGAGATAAGATTGAGGGTAATTCCAATTCATTATATATTATCTGTCAAGATAAAATAAATTGATGCAAATTAATGTTGGGGGGGGGGGGAGGGGTGATTCAAAGGTTATCAGGATAAATAAATAAAATCCCAAGATGGAAAATAAAAAGCAAAACATGTTTCGAAGGATGTCACTGTCGTTTTCTTGTTTATCTTTTGTGTATTTTTTTAAGGCCATATCGCCGAGCCCTTCATTAGTTGGTGTGCCTAATGAAGTGGTCTTCCGGTGTTCACCCCCCCCCCCCCTAAAAAAATAAAAACATCGACGTCACAAATAATAACATCGACGTCACAAAAAGCTGCCGGTTTGCCTTCGTCGAGGGCTTGTGTATGTAAATACATTTTTGAAAGTCATCCGCAGTAACATTTGGATGAGGAAAAACAAACATCGGGTTGGTTGGCATTAGCGTGCTAAGCTAACTGTCAGCCACAGCTGATCGCAGGCGGAATTCTGTCAACAAACACCCAGCGTGTGCGTCCATTATCGGACACGGGAAACATCCCGTTGGGAATTGGAATTATTTGCTGGCTGGCAAATGCAGTTTTCTTTGTAAATTGCGCGGCTCGTTTGATGCGTGTCGAATAATCGCGGAAAGCAATCAATGGGCGCCTGAGTCACAGTCAGCACTTAATTTCTTTTCAAAAGTGCTGCAGAAGCTTCCAGGAAATTGCTTCATCGCAGTGGTAATAATTCAACCGCAGCCGAAAGAAGAAAAATAAATAAATAAATAAATAAACCACCTCCTTCATATGGCGTGGAGGCGTTCTCTTTTTTTTTTTTTTTTTTAGCAAATATTCAGACTCCAGTTGGAATCACTTTTCACGACATGAAAGACGACGACCGTGTCCGATAAAGGAACCAAGTAACCGCGGTGACAAACGTCACGTCAGGCCACTTTAAAGGACGAACGTGTCCGACAATGGAAGCAGGCGACGCGCAGACCAACGTCACTTTTAGCGGTCGTGAAAATGACGAAGTGTCCGAAATTGGAAGCGGTGACAAGCGGACTGACTGTTTTGCCCGCGGGCGTTCGTCGCACAAGACACGGATACTTGTGCGACTCTCGCAGCGGTCAAAAGGTAAAACGCTCACCGTGTGGGACTGGAGCTTCTGACTGGCTTCGATCGCCGCCGTCAGCGCGACGCTGTCGTCCAACAGAAGCCGGCCGGGATTCGCCTTGGCCAGGAAAGACATCCCGGACTTCGGGGGGAGGGGAGCCGGGGAAAGTGCGCCTGTGTCCGCGTGTCGACGCCGAGAGGGGACGAGTAGTTTCGGATCAGCCTAATGACGAACCGAACCACCGCCGTTTCCTCTTCGGCTGAAATGAAAACTGGCCGGAGGTTGAGCAACCGCTCTATCGCCACCTGCAGGAGGGAGGGAGAGAGGGCCTTTCAATGGTGCCAATGATTTCAAACATGAGCACTGAATTAAATTACATTTTTGAAAAGAAATATGCATTTTATACAAATGTATATGTACTACATTTACAAATGAATTCTAAAGGCTATTACACGTTACAAAATAAGAAACAAAATTAAATACATTTGTACATTTATTATTCATTTGTACAATTGATACATGCTACTTTTAAAGAACTCGTATGGGTGGATCTTTTTTGTATCCCCCCCAAAAAATATAGTGCTGTTTTATCTATAAATAAAATTATCTCAAAGCTCCCAAAATGTGTTACATATTTTCAATTTGCTGGTGACAATATATAGAATGATTATAAATAATAAAATATATAACATGAAAGTCGTTACATAAATTTGGTTCATAGTAAAATATGTAAAATTCACAACAATGTGAGAGATTAATAAATGATAAAAGTATGTGGGGGTCGGGGGTTTGTTACCGAGAAATTATATGTATTTGCCTTGGTAAACCCACATGATGACAATAATTCAAAACATTTTTTTGCTGTTTTTCCCAGACCCAAAAAAAAAAAAAAAAAAAAAAAAAAAACCTTACATTTTTGCTATTTTTTACATTGGACAGGCACAGTACACAATCTTCAACACTTACAGGCTAACATAATATATATATATATATATATATATATATATATATGAATAAGATGCGCAGGAAAAATGTAAAATATTTTGTTCTTTTTTTGAGGAACTATTAAACAAGCAAATTGAGAGCAGGTCACACAGAACACACACTCAAATTGTATGAATAAAATTGTATTGCGTGCGATTGTTCCAAAACAAAATGTCAAGTTTCATGTACACTCGAAGGTGGTCCTCATTTATTTATTTTTTACTTTTAAAAGTTCATGCTCTCACCTCACCAATATGTGGAATAAATAAAAACAAGTTTCTTGTTTTTCTTTTAATGTTGTAGCATATTTGTACAGTAGTACTGATCAACAAAAACTATACATTCGGTCATACAAGCATGACTTTACTATGATGTAATATACTGTTGACCACACTATCACAGTGCCTTTGTTACAGTATTAAACATTTGACATTTTATTTTGTTGTGTGTTTGTGCTTGTAATGTGTTATAATTTCTGTCAAAATGAGCCATTCTGGAAATATTTCAATTTCAAAGCCCTGGAGCAACCTCTGTATTGCAGGAGCAATTCCCAATTTTGCACAGCACATTTTTTAGTGATAACCTAACACGATTGGAGGTGAGAGTTGAACATTTCCCCAATTTTTTTTTTTGGGTTACCCCATGTAAGGATTCACCCTCTGTATTACAAATGTCATTTTTCTTTATTACTTTTACACAACCGCCCTTGCATTGCACTTGAAATTTGAAATCAGAAGTCATGGAAAATTGCGGCAATCATATACTGTAAGTATACAACTTTCTATGATAGATAAAGACTCAATATAGTTTTCACAGTCACAACGGCCCTCATTGAGTATGCAACTATCGTTCAATTCGGTGGAGAACGAAACATTGCAATTACAGTTCCAAGATATTTTTGGCCAAGATGAAACGAACAAACTCGATTTAGCAAGAAACATGAATGAGAAACTTTTATTTATTTAAGTGGGCAACATAAAACGACAACAGAACAGGCCAACTGTGATGGATGTACACCATCAATAATCACAAAAAAAAAAAAAAAAAAAAAAGTCGTCCTCATTTTTATGATGGCCTAAAAAGTCTCACTTCCCTTGCTGCTCCTCGGGAATCATCACCATCACTTCCCCCTCCATCACCACCTTGTCCTTGACCGAGCACGTCACGCCGATGAAGGCGAACGACATCTTGATCTTGCGCACTTCGGCTTCGGCCAGCACTTCCTCGCCGACGAAGAGCGGCGCCGGGAAGCGGATCTCCTGGTACAGCAAGACGGAGCCGGGGCCCGGCATCTCGGCGCCCAGCACGGCCGAGATCAGCCCGTTGACGAGGACGCCGTGGACCACGGGCGCCTCGAAGGCGGTGGAGGCGGCGTAGGCGGCGTCCAGGTGGAGCGGGTTGGTGTCGCCCGTCAGCTCGGCGAACAGCTCCACGTGGCGCGCCGAGAAGACTTTGGTGAGGGAGGCGCGCTGGCCCACGTGGAGCCGCGCTCCCGCTGCCGTTGTCAAGATGGATGACGACAGCAAAGTTCGGACTCGAGTCCACATGGTTCTCGCCAGTCGTCTGCGGCGTCAGTCCAGCTGCAGCTCGCGGCTGTTCCCCGTCAGCGAGAGCAGAAAAGGCGACACCTGAGATTTTGGGAAGAGCAAACATAAAAAACAAGTCAACAGTGCAACTTAACAAAAGTCTGCTAGCTTAATGCTAACATATAATGCAATTTACCATAGACAGGCTAATGGAAATTAGCATCGATGTTGCTCGAATTATAAACTTTGAAAAAGCGACTACGTTCACATGGAGCAGAAACACAAACAAGAAGTGCTTACAACAAAGGAAATTAAACATTGTATATTGAAATACCAAATTCTTAAGCAAACCATACAATTTCGTCCTAACAAAAGTCTGCAAGCTTGATGCTAACATAATGTTAAAACAACAACAGATGGGCCAACGGACATTCGCATGGACGTTATATTATTTATAAACCTTCAAACTGCCACTTTAACGCACATGCAGTAGGAACACTTACAAACAAAGCGTACAACAAAAGAGAATGAAATGAACATTATTTCAACACCAAAATGTTCAACCTAGCCATATAACCAAACATAATGAAAGTCAGCTAGCTTAATACTAACATATTATGTGAAATGCCATAGGCAGGGTATCACCAATTAGCACAGATGTTATGGTAATTATAAACCTTCTTAAAACAACGGCTACTTAGACACTCACACGGAGCAACAACAAATACTAACGAGGGCAGTGGAAGAAAAAAAAACCTAAATCGTCTAACTAATCGTCTAGTAATTGGTGTCAAGGAAGTACAGTAGTACACGATGTTGAAGTTATGAATATCACATTTTTTAACATCTCGGGTTGTTAACGGAAGTGACGGGGAGTCTTCACCACGTGTATGTTTTCTATCAGCCATTTGTTTTGAAGGGTAGTATTGTAAGATACGCTTTAAATGATATACAAGCGTTTTGGGGATCAGAGTTGGGGTATATTTACAGTTTCAACTAATTACAAAAAGAAAGAAATGGAGGCGGTGTCTGCTCGTCGCAATTTTTTGCAATTCGCATCAATCCTTGGTCCCCCAAGCATGCGAACGGCAACTGTGAGAGCAGTTTAGTAAAAAAAAAAAAAAAAAAAAAAAAAATGAAAACTAAGACAAAAAGTTGCCATCCAATTGTACCTGCAGCACTCGAAAGGCGCAGCTCTGCTCGTTGTAAGAACCCAACAGCGTTAACGAGCTCCACAGCTTCACCAAACCACTAAGACAAATATATATATATATATATATATACAAAAAAATCATAATAATGAAACAAACACACATGCTCTGTCTTTCCATTTTAGCCTCCTCACCTTCCAGGTACGCGCAGGAAAGCACTGAGGGTGTCTTTGTTGTACTTCAGGACATCGAAATGTAATGCGGCGCCCACCTGAAACATCGAAATACACATCAAGAATAAAAAGCAGCTGATTTCGAAGTGTACAATCTATTCTCTTATTATCTCTGTCATCTTGTCGTTCTTTTGAGGCTCGCCGCAAGTGTCGAGCGGTGAGCGGGGTTCGGCCGCTAGTTTTCACGAGTGGCCGAATGTCGACTGTTGGTGAACAGCAGATTGAACAGCCCTCCAAAACGGATATGAGCTTTCAGGAAAAAAAGAAAGGAAAAAAAAAAAAAAAAAAAAAAGGACCAAAAATCAGGTAAAAAGCGTAAGGGAGATCGTACAATATTGTGTTTTAGAATAATACATAATATCATTCTCTTACGTACTCGTGGCTAGAAAGCAAAACGCGTAGAGGCTCTGTCGTCGAACGAGGCGATTTATTATTTCATATTCTCTCACATTCTTTTTTGTGCCAATCCGCCTGCTCCTTGACAATCCTGCCATGTTTTTGTGGTTCAACAAAAAAATGAATACAGTATATTGTACGTGGAGCCTCGAAACCCATCACAGGGTCGCGTTTTTCCCGTTGCAGCAAGTCGATACATGTGCGGTGATCAATCGCCCGGTGTGCGGGCGCGAGTCGCCAACTTTTTTTTTTTGTAAACGATGGTCCACTTCAGTCACGATCGGCCGTGTTGCTCGGTGCGCCGCGGGCCAAAGTATCATTCTCATTTAATTTAAGTCACCGGCGATAACAATGAAACAGTTACGGCTTCTGCCTGGGAGGCGAGTCTCTTCTCTCCTCTCCGACCGTGTCAGTCCAAAATAAGACTCGTTATCATTGTAAAGGCGGAATTTACTTCCACTGAATACCTCTCCATGGAGACTCTTCAAGCCAGTGATGATGAACTGCTTCAGGTCGACCGCACTCAGTTTGACCGATTTGTCCTCCAGCACGCTAAGAGAATAATATGAAATATAATCATTATGAAGTACTCGCATTCGGAGGTGCTGACCAAAGAGCGGCGTTGACTTGCAGGCAGACTTTCATGTACTGATACGGAGCGGCGTTCTTCAACACGACGCTTTGGTAGACAACGGGATCGTCCTTGCTCTCGGGATTCATCCTATTCAGGCATCAGCGCAGACGCTAAAACAGGCCTGAAGGATGTACAAATTCAAAAATATTTCAATACAAAAGGAAACCAAAAAAAAAAAAAAACATTTTCCTTGAACCAAGTCAGTCAATTTTAAAATATGAAGTGATACATTTTGATGGAGAAAGTAACATCTTTGCATGTTGGTGAGGAGTTAAGTTTAGCCTGGGTTGTCGTGGAAGTTTTGGACACACGCACTTCCTCTAAATTCTAAATGTAATACATTTATTTTTAAGACTATATTGTAAGATGATTAAGAAATGATGTTAAACTGGTTGAGATCACAGTTTGTGGTATATTTACGGTTTATAATTGCCTGTATTTATTTAGGCTGCAATACACCACAAATTATGATGCAAAAAAATGTGATTCGATGTTTTTTTTTTGTTTTTTTTTTTTTTTTTAAACCGCGAACAGGATTACTGAAAATAATTTTTGTTCCGCTTCAGCAAGTGACGAATCTGCCAAGCATTAGCAAAGGGTGAGATCGGGACATTCAGGACACCACCAGAAAATATGTATTTTCACCTTTATAATATTCGCATCATCATATACATGTTTTGAATACATCATTATCACATAATTATGATTTCACGGGGTTTGCGAGTGGCTACGAGTGCCTTTATTTAGGCTACGAAAGTGCAGATATGTTCACAGACGTTTAGGCTACGAAAGTGCAGATATGTTCACAAACGGTCACGGTTTCAAACACGAGCACGAAGCACTGCACCTGGACTTTCTACGATGGTTTGTCCAACTATTTTAAGTGCTAAGACAACCACCCTAATGATTAAAGCTGGTAAGTGACAGATGAAAAGCACACTTGCTCTCGCCAAAGCCACGAGAGTGTGAAACGAGACTGGAGCTAGCTAACAGCTGGAGCTAGCTACCAGCGAGGTCAAACAGTGGCTCAGCGCGAGTTAACATACATGAAACCAGGAATTTGGGGTGATTGCATTATTATTATTTTTTTGGTCAATAACATTGCTTTATATGTGGATAAACCTACCTAGTTTTGCTCCGTTCACACTCATTTAAACAGTTCAATGACAGAGTTGTGTTCTTTTTCGTCGAAGTCAATGGTGGTTAGTCGTGTGAAACACTGCCCCCTAGCGCCATCATCTAAAATGACAGTGGCTGGATTTGTGACGAGTGACAAAATAAAATCATAGAAATAAAAGGCTGAAATAATTTGATTGCACTCAGCTATTTTTGTCGTTTTATGTTATACCAAATAATAAGCTCAAGAAACAAAGAAGTTGAAATTTTCAATAAAACAATTGAAATTCTAGTCCTTTAATGCAGTTATGAACACATGGTTATTTTTATTTATTTATTTTTTGCTCATAAACTGTATTTGATGTCCAAAGAGACACTGTTGAAAATGACAGTCATTGAAATGCTTCAATAGTTGCATTTAAAACAAACAGTACAGATAGACAAATACATTAGGCAACTTAATTACTTATAAGTGCTTTTGTTGAGGTTTAAAGATCTGCTTCGGTATCCGGAAAATGAACACAAAAATCACAACAAACTCAGCAAGAAATGCATTAAAACCTTTAAAATATTAAAACATCATGAATATTTCTAATACATTCGTACACAAATCTTTCATTCCAATCATGTATTTCTAACAAATTATGTCAGCTATATAATTTGTATTGTACAGTACTCAATCTCCTGTTCAGGAAAGATTTTTCTTCACATCTTTGTTGTGGACTTCCTGCGCAGTCAGGAAGTCCATGACGAGCTGTGCGGCCTTCTTGGGCCTCTCGAGCGCGATGGTGTGGCCGCAGTCGTCCAAAAGAAACAGCTGACTGCGGGGCACCGCCGCCTGCAGCGCAGACGCCCCGGAAACATCCAGAACCTATTATTTAAAAAATAACAATAAGTGCCACAACATTGTGGAGCGACCATATGTCAGAGCCTAAAGTGTGGATCATGCTTGGCGTGCGATAATCACACTTACTAGTTGTTTTTCCTGATAGGCAAATTGGAGGCGTCTGTTTGTGTCATATTGTCAATAAAGTTCCCCGTCAATATCGGTTTTATTACCTGGTCTTGCTTCCCCCAAAGGACTTGCAGGGGCGACGTGATCAAATGCAGATTTTCTTGCAGCGAGTGGCGAGACTTTTCCTCCACCAGCTCCATGAACACTTTAGCAAGACACACACACACACACACACGCACACACAGAGTTCTGCGTTAGGCGACCGGCATCCCCGACGAGCATGCGGCGAAGGTGGAAGGCGTGTACGCACGTTCTCTGTAAAAGCGGTTGTGGTGGATCCTGTTGTCCAGGAGGCCGCGCAGCATCTGGCAACGCAAAAAAAAAAAAAACATCCACGGTCACGACCCAGCCAGCGGAAAGCGGCGGCCACGTTTGTAGTCCTTCACCTGCCGAGGCAGCTTGGGGGGCTTATGGCAGCACAGGCGCAACATGTCCTCCAGCTCCTGGGCGCTGGACGGAATCAGAGGGATGGACGACTCCTCGGGGTTCTTCTCCAACTCCCTCAGACGGACGATGAACTCCGAGTCGGTGGGATACACCAAACCTGGAGGAGGAAGAACCTCTAACACAGAGATCTTGCCAACGGGGGGCGCAAACGTCACATCCTGGTCCCGCTGACAGACAGAAAGGTAGGACCGGGGTTTGGTGTCTCTAACCGTGTAGAACTCGTTTATCCCACCAGACGCTGACGCGATCCAATTATCTCATCACGGGATACCGTACCACACGAGCTCTGCGTGAAAGGGGCTGAGGCTCCCGTGGTTTACCTGAAGGGCACATCAAGGTGACGCCGGACAGGTGGGCGGGATAGGTGGCGGCGTAGACGCCCGCAACGTTGCCCCCCATGGACGTTCCCACCAGGTGAAAGGGTCTTTTGTCCAGACCAACGCTGTGCACAAACTGAACACAATTTATATGTTAAAACGTTGCATTAGGGGCAACCTGGACAGTGCCCCTGGGGATCCAGAAGAGGGCGCTGTTAAAAATGGAGTTATACAGTGTTGCCTATAACGTGATTCCTAATTCAGGTGATTTAGCGATCGGTTTTCCAATGATTTTTTTATTTTATTTTTTTAAACCTCAAAAATTGTTGAATAAACGGGGATAACTGCCAACAAGTGTTTTCAGGATTGGGTCCACCCCCCCACAAAAAAAATAACTGGGAAAAAAAACAAAAAATAAAAATTGGAAAATATGCGAATAGGTGAATCTGCGGGTGCGTAACCCCGAATAGGCGGGAGTCCACTGTATAGAGGCAAGTGCGAATTTAATGACGTGCCTTCCGTGTCGTACCACGTTACGCCACAACATGCCTGGCAGCGCCGAGCTACTGCTTTGCACTGCCTTACGAAATTCTGCCATCTTCATGCAATGCAATACAACGCTAAATGCCACAGGCAAAACATTGTATGCCTGACCACAAACTGGTCAAACTTGAAGACAGGGCACACAATACTCACAGGCATGTATTCTTTATCCTCCACAAAGAAGGATGAATATCACTATCGTAGAACAAATCAGTGGCATTTCTGTTCATTAATTAAATGCCCAAGTCGAGGCACAACTGTATCCGCACTTAGGGTGTGAGTACTTTTGCTACCTCTGCAAGACACACACACACACACACACACCTGGTGGATTCGGGCAACCTGACCCCGAATGCTGTAGTCCTCGGATCCGGTGCGACTGGTCCCCTCGTGGCCTGGCATGTCCATGCACAGCATGTGCTGCTCAACGGGGACGTACTGGTGAGGGAAACAAACGCACCGCGCCAATATATTCGTCAGGCACTGCATTTTTACCCCTTCTTGCCATTTCCTACCTTTTCAGCCACATTTACAGCCTTGGGACGTTTCCTTACATTTGCATTAAGAAAGATAAAATTAAAAAATAAAAACAAATGCATAAAAAAATAATAGTAATAAAAAAAAAAACCACGCAAACAGGGTGGACACAAAGGGGGCCATTGGTGTGTGCGTTACCTTGACGAAGGGCAACCACATGTCTTTGGAGGCGGAGAAACCGTGCAGGAGCAGTAAGGACGGCACAGCGCCCCCGGGCGTCCCGCGGCTGAAATAGCAGAAACGATAGCCGCCGCAGTACGAGTAGCGGACCACCAGACCCAATTTGAGACGCAGGAACCTGGGGATACACACACAGATAATCAGTTCCACTAATCCACGGCAGACTCGCGCTTGACTATTTATGCATTAACCTCCGTTGTTGGTGTTGTTTTTTTGGGTGGATACTATCCCCGGCTATTTGCTGAAAAACTCACCCGTTCACATGGTTTTGTGCCATCTCAATCCATCCCGCTCAACCCCTATCTCAACCGCTGCCCTCGGGCAGGAGGCTACAGAGCATCCGGTGCAGGACCGCCAGGCCGAGGAACAGCTTCTTTCCGGAAGCCGCTAGACAAACCCGACCAGAGCTGTGCCGCTCCCACATTCGACCGCGGCTCTCCTTGCCCACGTACAAGGGCATCGCGCGACTTGTAATTTTTTTTTTTCCCCACAACACTTGAGGAAAAAATAATAATAATCAAAATTGACCAAGCGACTGCAAGTAACTCCAAAAACCTGTACGTTGGGGCACTTGTAAGTCAAGGTACGACTGCATTAATTTTAAAATGGATGCTAGCGTAACATTACTCTACCGCTGTGGTTGTTTCATTAAATCAACAACACTGCACTCATGCCGTCGGGACGTTACGTGACAGTGACTTGGCAAATACACACTGTTGCGTGTGTGTGAGACCAAGTCCACTTGATAGGGGAACATAAGGCGCCCTTTCAAATCAGAGCCTACTTCGTGACAGCGTGAAGTGTGAAAAAAGGTCTGCAATTAACCGCGACTCATTGTGCATTTTTTTGTCCTCAAAATGCAACTTAAGTAACTTCAGCCATTCACGCGCTCACCAGTTATAAGCCCGGACGATCATACCGGGCCACAGCCACACGCTGGCGAAGAAAGCCGAGACGGGAAGCACCAGGACGGTCCCGACGAGCACCGTCGTCACGGTGACGCTCTCCTCCATTGCCGCGCTTTCATCGGGAGTAAAAGTAGAAAGGCATTAAAAGTGGAAAACCTTTTTGTTTTCTGTCCCCCAGTGGGACGTACAGTAGCCCCTCCATTACGTTCCTGAACCTGAAAATCAATTAAGTAGCAACCATATATTTATGTCGATTTGGAAGCCGTGTGCATAATACAAAGTATGCATGTGAGGCACAGGTTTTATTGCCCCCCATCCTCATGTTGTATACTGTACTTGAATATCCGTAACTTTGAATGTGCGGGGCTTTACAAGGCGGGGCTTGGCCCGTCGAGTGGCGTGGGAGTCGGCCAATGAGATCGCAGCGTTGGCCGGCTGTTAACCGGCTCGCCCGTTAGCGGGTCTGCGTGTCGAGTCGCCGTGACTCGTGGCCGCGCAGTTCGTGTTGAAATGTTCTTGGTACGTCTTGATTTTGTCACCATTTCCTCAATAAAGCGTTTTGAAAGCGCCAAATCATTCACCTGTAACGCCTTACTCAACCCGCATTTGTGAACGAAAACTCTAAAGTCGTTATCCTTTAACATCCACCACCTGTCTACTACACTGTTATTACATTTGCTACTGAGGAGTCCACGAAAACGCAAGCCGTGGATGGCCCCAAACGTTTTGCTGCCCTTTTTCGTACGACTTGATGTTGCTTTTGTGTGTTACGTAAACGTGTTTTTAATCTTACACAATTTCCCATTTTCCTTTTGTGTGTGTGTGTGTGTAAATGTGTTTTAAGTTGGTTAATGTTCTCCTTGATACTTTGACCCCCATGTAGGTGGCCCTGGGCCTCGATGAACGTTCGCTGCCAGGTGCGACGGCGCGGTGACGTCATCGGCTGCGTACATCTCGTGCAAAAATACAAAATAAAAAATGGTCCGGAACATGACCCTTGCACCAGTTCATTGGCAATGAGTCGGAAAAGACTTATTTACTTAGTAACTAAATACACATCAGTAGCAACTTTGGAGAAAAGAAAAGACACTGTCAACATTGCACAAGTGGAACAAGTGAGTCAAATATTGCGCGCGAAGCAGCTCGTGTTTAAGGCTAATGAGCTCAAGGTGACGCAAGTCGCTTACCTGGCAAATGTCAAACCATTTGGTCCGCTACCTCGCCGCCTCTGCCTCTTCCTCCTCCTCCTCCTCCTCGTCCTCTTCCTCCCAAATGACTCAAGCGCCTTTCATGTGCACTTAAAGGGCCAGTACAATGCACAAGCCGCGCTGCGTTCAGTGCCGACGAGAACTGGAGCAGCAGACGCAATTTCAAGGGCAATGGACGCGCCGTGTTGCGATCACAGACTCCAAGACAAACGAGAGACGCAATCTCATTGCAGCGTTCGTGACGATCTGTGCTGCCTTCGATGACTAGAAGAACTGTAGGGGACGCAAGCTTTTCATCAGCGTTTAGTACAATAGACTCAGCGCGCTGCGTTCACTGACAACACGAAATGTTGGTGACGGCATTAAAAAGGCAAGTAGAAGATAGACTGGTCGTGATGCTTTCCCCGGCTAGGGGAAATTTCAGAGACGTAATTGCTCCTCAGTACAAGTATGATGGAAAAGCCGTGCTGCATTCACTGAGGGCAGGAAATGTTGAACAATGAAGACTATGCGAAATGATTCCTTTTGCCGGCATAGTAGAAGAGACAGCTTATGTTTCATTCACTGACTACAAAAATAGTGGAGAAGCAATCGGTCATCTGCATGTAATAAAACAGACACGTCATGCTGCGTTCGCGGACTACTGTATTTGCTGGAGACGAAAAACCATTGTCGGCATTTAGAACAAATGGAATAGCCGTGCTGCATTCAGCGGCTACGAGAGACACGAGAGACGCGAGCCGCTGTACATTCATCGGCACTGGCCGTGTTGCGTTCACCGACTACGGGAAGTGTCGGGGAGGCAACCTTTGGCCGACATTTAAAGGGCACGTAAAATGGACAGCCTGTGTTGCCTTCACTGACTTCCAAGAAATACTGGAAACACAAACTTGAATAGACCTTTAGTACAATGGACACACCGTGCTGCGTTCATAGACTACAGGACATGTAGAGGCACAAGTTCAACCATGCTGAGTTCACTGACTGTTAGAAAATTAGACAACTCTTAATCAACGCTTCTAGGACAAGAATAACAGACCGGGCGTGGTGAGTTCACTGACATTTGCACATCACCTTGTCATCAGAAGCAAGTGCAATGGAAAAGGTGTGCTGCGTTCACAGACCATGGCAATGTTGGACAGTGACAGTGCCAGGTGAGTTGCTGAGTTCGCCGACTTTTGTAAAAATTGGATGCGAAATGAGTTCAGTGGGAAATAGTTGAGCGTTAACCCTTTCCAAACCGCGCCGAGTTCACGGACGGCTGGAAACACTAGAGATTGCGCCTAATCGCCACTTTCAGTGTCAAGTGTAATAGACGAGGCGTGCCGAGTTCATGGACTCTTAGAAAAATTGGAGATGAAATTGACTGGACATATGTGACCTTTTCGAACCGTGCTGAGTTCATTGGCTACAGGAAAAAAATGCTGACATCTAATCAGCATTAAGTGTATTAGACAACGGTGAACGTGTGCCGGGGTCAAGCTGAGTTCACCGACTATGGTAAATATGTGCGCATTAAATAAATATGTGGTAAACATGTGCGCATTAACACTTCAACTACAAACCGTGCCGCGTTCATCGACTGTTGGAACATACGGTGACAACACTCCTACAAGTCGAACATAGCTCAAAGAGGCGTGCTGCATTCACAGGCTCCGGGGGAAAGTGTACACCGCGGTGTACACTTTTACATGCTTAGTCCACTGACGATGGGAGATAATTCATTTGAACGGCCTTAATTCGAGCATGTACACATGATTAAAACTAGCATATTGTATTGTTTTCGAGAGGGGACATGTACGCCAGTTTAGCACAATTGAATCATGTGTAATCGATGTACATCATCTCATGAAGTTCCATTTTCACCCTCCAGTGTATAAAAGAAGGGTCGTGCTGCGTTCACCGACTATGGGAAAGAGATGATGGGGGTGGCCATAAGGCGTGTGAAATGAACGGCAGCGTCCACGTGAGGGCGCCATTATCATCATCATCATCATCATCAACGAACTGAGCAGAACTTTCCTGGGTGAACATTCCCGGATCCCAGTGCGTGAAAATGCAAGTAAACGTCTCATAAAAATATCCTTGAAAAGTGGTTTCTTGAGGCTGGTGACGTCAGTTCCAAGGAACGCCGTGTTTACTCAACTGCAGAAAGACCAGGCATCAGTTAGGGGGCAAAGCCTTTGTTTGTTCAAAGTATTTTGCCATGATATATTTTTAATACTGCTAATAAATAAAGATACAGTAACAAAATAATCTTTATTAAAGTAAAATGTGGATTATGATGAAAATGAATGGCAATACATTCCACATTGTATTATGGACTTGCACGGTTGATTTTTATTGTATTATTCAATTGAATCTTTTCAGTTAACCTTTTTGCTAGTTCTTATTGTGAAGTTTTTGTTTAATTTTCTACATTTATTTTAATTAACTAAATGAATATTTTTTTGTTAAAAGTTCCAGTTAAATTTGCTCCAGAGTTGTTCTAGTTATGTCTTGTTAATTAATTAAATTTTTGTTCTGAAAGTTGTTTTAGTTGTATGTACATTTAAGTAAAAAAAATTAAAAAACAAAATTAAAATAACTGTACAGAATAATTATTTTATTTGTATCTATTTTCTTTTCAATAGGTTTAAAAAAAATGATAATTTTAAAACTTGTTACTGATCTTGCTCTAGAGTGGTTTTGATGTACTAGAATAGTTGTATTTTAATTTATTAAAATTGAATAAAAACAAAACAAAAACCCAACAACTAATAGAATCCAATAAAACATTTTAATCTTAAAAGTCTGTAAACTCAGCGTTACAGATGTGTTGCTGCCAGCCACGATTTCAGGAAATTTGCCATTTTGACATCGTTTAAAGTCGAATACTCCTAATGCGATTCCGAAAAGCTTGAATGTCAAATATGAGCTCATTCCGACATGCGCGCACGCCGGTGTTGGCTCGCATCCGGATCACGTCAGCCATTTACGAGCCGATAAATCAGCCAAACGCGTCTCGAGGCGCCGTCGGCTCCGACATAAAAGTCCCGTTGAGAGCTACAAACGACGCTCGAGGACACTTCCAAGACTCCACTCGTGCGGAGCGACATGCTTGAATTGGAGACGCTGCTACCTTGACTTCTCAATTTCCCCCATTGAAGTGAATAGAAAATGCCATTAAAATAATAATAATAATAATAATAATATGAATAATTTTTTTGTTACTGTACTTTGTGTGTGCGCGCGCGTGTCAATGGTGGCAGGGCGTATCCAGGCTTCGCCCGCACCGCCAGCAGCAGTAATGACGACGATGCCACGTGCGGCCGTCTTGCGCCGTGCGGAAAGACTCGCCGAAGATCAACTGGAGGAAGGACAAAAAAAAATAAATAAAAATAATAATAATAATCAAAAAAAATACACACAATTACAAAGTTCAAGAAAAGTAAATCAGATTCAGACAATACTGGTAAAAACATTATTAAAAACATTTTAAAATAAAATAACAAAATGAATAAATACACTAGAAAACAAATATGTGTTTAAATAATGACTTCAAATAAAAATAATTAAAATGTAATAAATCAATGAACTAATGAAATGAAATAAATTCCTACAAAATTAAATGAATCGATATAATACATCATTTACATCATCGCTTTGTAAATAAAGACAATTCCTTTGGGATACAAAATGAAACATAACTTACGTGATAAATAAATGGTTAAATTGTTGAAAATGTTAATCATTTAAATTTAAACAACAATACAATAGAAATAATGTAAAGATGTATATAAATACAACAATATAAATAACTTTATATATTTTGGAAAAATGCATTCAAATAAAATAAATCAATGCAAACACATTTTATTCATGAAAAATAGAAAGACTAATAAAGAAACAAATTATTGAAATCATAAAGATAATTATTAGAAATAAAATTGATGAATGAACCGAAACATGCAACGAATAACAGATGTTCATGGATTCGTTGCGACTGAGCAAGATTGTACAACTTATGACTTGCTTAACCCGAGTGATTGCAATTTTATAACTTGATTGCAATTTCATAGGAACCCGACTCGATTTGTTCGATTTTTGCCGCAGTCGCTCGAAACCGAAGACTCGAGACCGACGTGACGAGCCGGCGCCTTCTCCTCGCTCACCTCGTCGCAGCCGGCGCAGCGCGGCCTGACGCTCTGGCAATAATGTCGTCCGCACAGGAGCCTCCGATTGGACCAGAAGTAGACCAGGTCGGCCAATCCCTGGCCGCACTCGGCGCACGCGAAGCAGGCGGGATGCCACAGGGCGGCTCGGTAACCGGCGCGCTCGGCAAAAACCGCCGGGCTCTCAGCCGCGACGTCGCCGCCGCAACCCGAGCAGCGCTGAAACGCAACAAAGCGCTATCTCGAGTTTTTCAAGGCAGGTCTTTTAACCAATAAAAGCCGATGGATCGCGCGTCTTACGTATCGAGTGTTGTTCTCTGCGCCATTGGTGGACTCTTCGGCGGCGACGGCGTCGCGATCCGGGTGGCGGTCCGCGGCCTCCTCGTCGCCGTGGTTTTGCTCCCTGGCTTCCCTCTGATCGGCCGCCTCCCTCAGGGCCTCGCCGTCGCCGGGCAGCGCCACCTCTCCCACGCCCAGCGCCTCCATTTTGTAGCGCTTCACAAACAGCAGCATGGCGGAAACCTGCGACGGTAAATGAGCGATGAGCTCCAAACGCAGAAGGGTTTTGTCCAAACGTAACAGTCCCAATGCGTTTCAAAGCCCACAAGGGCCTCAAACAAAAGCGGCCGCGAGAAAGGGGTGACACCGGTCGTCACCGTTTCAACATTTCAAAGATGCAGATTCAACCAGGTAGGCTAACGGGCCGGCTCACCTCGTCATCGTTGGCCAGGCTCTGACACGTCACGGGGTCCTGGTCGTAGGCGGGGAGCTGGCCGAGGAGGCGCCTGCGACGGAGCGCCGCCCCCCCGGTCCCGGAGACGGGACGCTGACTCTCTGGGATCAGTTCCATGTACTGCTTGGCCTGGGAATTGGGGAAAGCAGATCATCATCATCAAAGATTTGTCTCCCCGGTGTGCTCAGAAAAGGGCCGTGGGCTGACAATCGAAAGTGTTGAACCTGTTCAATATGTACGAATCGCAAATCCTCGTGTGGGGTCTGCGCAAAATTGAAACAATGCACAAACTCGGATTGTTACGTGTTTGAGAATTCCAGATAAGCTAACAGTTAGCCTCGCTGCTGCTTCTACAAATATTCTTGCTTCTTTTTCGTATTTTTCCGGTCAGTCTTTGTACGACGACAGACTTTTTGACTTTCTTGTATTTATGACTTTATTCCCTTCATCTTGTATATTTTTCCCTTTCGAATGCTGAACGTGGCCAAATGCTCCTTTTTCCCCGAATGGATTTGCGTCAAGACAGATTTGACGTCATTTGGCAGCCACAACTTGAGGTTCCACAGGGATCCGTCGCAGGTCCCCTTATTTCAAAATTTACTACGCCCTATGAAATATTCTGTGTCGCCAAAACACTTGCTTCGCAAGACTCACGGTAAGAGTGCATTGTCGATATTACAAACGGTAGTATTTCCATGTAGCTATAGCTTTTTTTTTTTAATCCCCCATTTGGTGATTCGCCCACAGTGTGACTCCCTTTGTGGTCTATGAGGTTATCGGATGACAGCAGCGGAGTCGGGACTAATAGTCTAAAGTTGAGTTTGGAATGCTTGTTTCTCTCTCTCTCTCTCTCAATGAGTAACACATTTGCCCTCGACATGTTACACCGCAATAATTCTGGCCCCACACCACCTCAAACCCGAACCCCGCCCTCGTTCTCCGACAATCACGCTCGCCATCGCGATCGCAGGCTGTGAAACCCGAAACAGACGTGAGGCTTTTTAATGGGAAGCAGACAGTCGAACAGGGAGGGTGCTGGTCCATTCGTGCCCCGCCCCCCCCCCCAAGCCCCGCCCCCAAGTTGCTGCATTAAGCTCACACTGGGAGCGGAGGCTTGTTCACTTGAAATTGTCTGTGATGTTTTTGGAAACATGAAGGCTGTACGTTTTCTTTCTACAGTCTACCGACTCGAAATTGATATTTACACCCAAAAAAAAAGGCGCGTGAATGACTTTGAAAATTGTCTTTTTTCATCCAAAACCAAAATTGTATTTGATGTTTGTGAAAAAGCGGACACGCGAGTTTGGTTTGTTGGAAGACTAAATTGTTTTTAGTGTTACAAAAAAAAAAAAAAAAAAAAACACGTCTCCAAATGGTCTTTGATGTTTACAAAAATATGTATGTTAGGTCCATGAAAAGCAAACACTCTCTTCGAAAAAAAAAAAATGTTAGCTTGGTTTAAGACTATAAATTGTCTTAATTGATTGTGGTGGGGGGGGGGGCGCATACACTAGGTTCACTGAAGACCCAAACATTTTCTTTTTTTTGGGTGGAGGGGGCGCATACACTAAGTTCACTGAAGACCCAAACATTTTCTTTTTTTGGGGGGGGAGGCGCATACACTAGGTTCACTGAAGACCCAAACATTTTCTTTTTTTTGGGTGGAGGGGGCGCATACACTAAGTTCACTGAAGACCCAAACATTTTCTTTTTTTGGGGGGGGGGGGGCGCATACACTAGGTTCACTGAAGACCCAAACATTTTCTTTTTTTTGGGGGGGGGGGAGGCGCATACACTCGCTTCACTGAAGACCCAAACATTTTCTTTTTTTTTGGGTGGGGGGGCGCATACACTAGGTTCACTGAAGACCCAAACATTTTCTTTTTTTTGGGTGGGGGGGCGCATACACTAGGTTCACTGAAGACCCAAAAATTTTCTTTTTTTTGGGGGGGGGGGAGGCGCATACACTCGCTTCACTGAAGACCCAAACATTTTCTTTTTTTTTGGGTGGGGGGGGCGCATACACTAGGTTCACTGAAGACCCAAAAATTTTCTTTTTTTGGGGGGGGGGGAGGCGCATACACTCGCTTCACTGAAGACCCAAACATTTTCTTTTTTTTGGGTGGAGGGGGCGCATACACTAAGTTCACTGAAGACCCAAACATTTTCTTTTTTTGGGGGGGGGGGGGCGCATACACTAGGTTCACTGAAGACCCAAACATTTTCTTTTTTTTGGGGGGGGGAGGCGCATACACTCGCTTCACTGAAGACCCAAACATTTTCTTTTTTTTGGGTGGAGGGGGCGCATACACTAAGTTCACTGAAGACCCAAACATTTTCTTTTTTTGGGGGGGGGGGGGCGCATACACTCGCTTCACTGAAGACCCAAACATTTTCTTTTTTTTGGGTGGAGGGGGCGCATACACTAAGTTCACTGAAGACCCAAACATTTTCTTTTTTTGGGGGGGGGGGGGCGCATACACTAGGTTCACTGAAGACCCAAAAATTTTCTTTTTTTTGGGGGGGGGAGGCGCATACACTCGCTTCACTGAAGACCCAAACATTTTCTTTTTTTTGGGGGGGGGAGGCGCATACACTCGCTTCACTGAAGACCCAAACATTTTCTTTTTTTTGGGTGGAGGGGGCGCATACACTCGGTTCACTGAAGACCCAAACATTTTCTTTTTTTTGGGTGGGGGGGGCGCATACACTAGGTTCGCTGAAGACCCAAAAATTGTCTCTTTTTTTTTAAAAACAAGGGCGTGAGGGTCATTTAAGACTTTCAAGTTGTTGTTTTGAGAAACAACAATTACGCGTTATGTTCACTGAAGACGATATTGTCTTTGATGACGCAATTTGTGAAATTGTGTAACATTAGCTTTGAACGCTCGTTTTTTTTTTTTAGCGAAAAAAGGGACGTTAGGCCCGTTGAAGACTTGAGATTGTCGTCGTCGTCGACGAAAGCGTACACGTCAGGTTCGCGTAGGACCTCACCAGCTTCTGGTTGAGGCCGGCGGGCGCCCAGTCGTAGGTGGTGGTGCTGAAGGTGGGGTCCTTGCGCGACACCACCGGATCGGTCACGATCATGCGGTTCCTCTTGTACAGGCGGAGGCCGCCGCCCCCTTTCACCTTGGCCGTCAAGCGGGCGCAGGGCGAGTCGGCCAGCAGGCGTCCCATTCGCCGGTCGTCATCGCCGTGGTTACCGGGCGCGTGCTCCGCCGTGCTGCAGCCGCACGCCACGCACGCTTTCCTAAAAGCAATGTCGACGCCGGGATTACGGTCGCTGGCAACTCCCATCTTGTTCATCTGTGCTCCCCAGATCAATCGCAATTGTTTTTTTTTTTTAGCTCCCCTTTTTATTCCTTCAGCCCGTCAACGGTGTTTCACATTATGTGTTAACATGAAGCTAGCACACCTCCGTTACATGAAATTATATTCATGGTTTGGTTGAACACTTGGGTTTTGGAAATATACAATATTTAATGGTCTATGTTGTATTCTCGATTTGTATGTATGCAAGTCGTTTCAAGAATGTTTGCATTTGGTTCCTCTATATTGTGGACGAACGTATCCCCCTTGATAAACGGGGGGGATTCGCCGATGGCTAAAGCGCGACGTCACCTCCAAGAATGCGGCTGCAAACCCGGGCAGCCGTCCTTACAAACGAGACACACAGCTGGATCCGATGCACTCGCCTCTGCCGACATCTGGGGGGGGGGGGGACACACACACAAAAAAACAAAACAAAACAAAACAAAAAAACAATAAATTACTCGTGGCGCTCAATTCGGATTGATTTTAACGAGCCTATTTGAACGATGCCGCTTAACAAAACAGCAGCAAGGAATTAGTATGATTTATTTGATGGACGGAATTACTTGAATCGCTGGTCAAATCCGATGTTTGCGCTGTCACTTGTTGCTAGGCGGGAGTTCTCGAGGCTTGTTTTACTCGAAACAAATAGTCTTTGATGTTTCAGTTGAACTGGAAACGTCTTCGTATCCAAGTGACAAGGGCAGGGGGAGTTGACAGTTTGATTTTACTTTTAGAATATGTTGCAGGTCAATAAAAAAAAAAAAAAAAAAACGAGCTGGCGGCCGCATACGGTCGACCCGAGGCCGACTTTGGTGGATTTAAATCTTCTGGCTGTAGTTGCCGTTTGCCTGTCAGCGGGTATTACCGAGGCGTCCGTTCTGACGCAACACTGGCACTCGGGTTCATCCCAGGGGAGCCGGGCGGGCTTTAGGTCAGGGCTCGGGGGGGGAAGTGTCATGTTGATTCAGGAATAGGAACATAAGCACGTAAACGCGCTAAAAGCGTTTGTGGTGTTTTGGCCGTGTGGCATTTTAAGGGCACCGACGCCACTCGTGTCACGAGTGTGACTTGAAATTCTGCTACCGGACGACGGCGACCTCACCGCTACGCTACCGCCTACGTTTTCTCAAAATTGTCTTTGATGTTGACAAAAACATTCGCGTCAGTTCTTCGGAAAACGTTCAATTGTCTTTGATGTCGACAAACAACAAGTACGTTGCACGTCCGTTGTAGGATCATTCTTTACACATTGAGTGAAGGCTCAAAATTCAATTTGGTTCAAACTCGTCTTTGACGTCTACGAACACAAGTACGTTAGGTCAGTTGAACTTCAATTGTCTTTGGTTCTCGGTTCGCCGAAGTGGCTTCGATGTTTACGAAAACAAGTACGTCGGGTATGTCGAAGGCGTCCGATTGTATTTTCCTCCCCGACGGAGTTATTTCAAGCTGCTGAGAATCGGGAGGATCGGCAGCCAACCCAGAAACGCGACGGGGGGACGGCGTCTAAATTTAGAAAGCGCGATAAGAAGAGTTTGGCTCGGCCCCGTCATTCCAAACACGCGGACTATGTGACGGAAACGAGCAGGAAATGCTAACGAGACGAGAAGCCGAAGGTCGCCGAGTCGCACGCCGACTTGCGGTTAAGGCCGTTGGTCTCTTCGTGCTTCTGAGACCAGGCCGCAGCCGTGACCGGCGAACGTTTGCCTTGAATCATTTCCCACAAATCTAGCCGCCCACAAGGAAAACTTGAAATTGCCTTGGATGTTTTGAAAACGAGTACACTTTGAAGACTTCTTTCAAAAAAAGTCTTCGGCGCTCGCGACAATATACACACGGTACGTTCGGTCCATCGAACGCCAGGAAATGTGAGACGTTTCCCAAAACAAGGACGTTAGGGCCATCGGAATGTCTTTGACGTTTGTGAAAACAAGTACACGTTCATTGAAGACCGTAAATTGCCTTTCATGCTTCCGAAAACTGTTGGCGATGACTGTTGGTACGTGTTGCGTTCACGTGCGGGACGTGTGCCTTTGAAGGGGGCGTGGCCCGGTGAATGACGACATCAGCCGTTCTGGTTCATTTGTTTGGCAGCGGGCGAGGACCTGGGCTCCGTTCAAAGTGTCACTTCATATTTGTGGAGCTATAAAAGTATGGAAAGCACATCTGGCTCAGTGGAGGCTAAATTTGTCATCGTTACGTATCCAGCCCCCCCCCCCCCCCCAACAAGCCTGACCGTGTGCATGTGCGTTATTGCGGGTGTCTTGGATACAACGCGGTGTTGGGGGCAGTTTAAGCCCCTGGCAGGTGCCGGCGATCCATCAGGTGATCACGGACGAACGTCGCCATTGGCGTGCACTCGTCCCTCCGATGCTGGTAAGTTAGTATATTGCTGCTGTTTATTTGGTTCTCAAATGCTTAAATAGGATACTTTTTTTTTTTTTTTTTTTTTTTGAAACTATATAAAGTACAATGCTGCTGACTATTCTTGGTGCTGCTCACATTCACATCTGGATTATATTTATTACCTCTTTATTATACACTGCTCACAAAAGGTTCGGGATATTGGGTTTTGGGCTTAAAGGCAGGAACCTGCAGGAAATGCACTTTGACCTTCACGGGTCATCTCAATTTGACCTCGTGTCAACCTTTGAACGCACGTGTTGTACTGCAGCGGCGGTTTCTGGCATACGCGCGATCTGCGGCCAACTGTTGAATGTTTCAGTACTTTTTGCACAACTTGCCGTGTTCTCTCACAAGGAGCCGAATATGAACATTCCCGGGGACGTCCAATCTATTGCCTCTCTGTGACTCTTCCACTCTTCCAAATTCGGCGGCCGCTTTCGTCTGAGAACAATCCAGTCGCGAGCGGCCACTGAGCTTGCAAGGGGATGTCGTGAGCAGGTTGCAACAGAGAGACTGGAAAAGTCCTTGGAAATTGTCACGAATCAAATGGTAGAGCATGACTGAGATGGGGTTGTTTGGTTTATTTATTTTTTATTTTATTTTTTATTTTTTTGGAAGCCATGCTGATTCTGATATTTGGCAGAATAAAATTCCGATAACCGATTCATCGGCCGATTAATTAAAAAAAAAAATATATATATATATATATATATATATAATGCATAAAACAACTTCTATTTTGGTCCCTTCATGTACAGTTGCCTCGTACTGCTGCCCTTGCCTGATGGTGTGAATATTTTTCAACTTGTATTCTATTGTTTAAAAAAAAAAAAAAAAAAAAAAAAAAAAAAGTTTGGTCCTACCTTCTCGGCCGCATCCATGCTGGCGTCTCGTCTGGTCTCCTGACCCGCACTGAGTCTTGCAATTCCTGGCTCGTCAGGCCCGCTTCCTGTCCACCCCGCCCGCCGTCACCCTCGCTCCCCCCCACCCCTCCGTTCTCCCTCCCTCTCCTCCTCTGAAAGCGAGTGGGCAGGTCTCCTCACCTCCTGTGTTCCAGCCCGCCTGGTGCTCCAGGAATGCGTTTCCTAGCGACTCACAATGCGCGCTGGGCTCGCAAACCGTCGCTCCCCGCAGAAAGACGGCTGGCGCCCGGCCAGCCAATAAGAGGGAACCTGGGTGCGCGCGCGCGCGCGTGTGTGTGTGTGTGGGGGGGGGGGGGGGGGGGGCGAAAACAGCTCACCAATGGAAACGTTGGCGAGTCCTCCTCCTCCTCCTCCTCCTCCTTCCAGCGACGCGTTGTGTTGCGTCGACTCACCTTCTCTCCGTTTGTGCGACCTCAACATTAGGTACACGTCCACTATCCGGGAAGTCGGTGTCGCCCACTCAATCGGTGCACTTCTGAAGACAAAACATACATTAACAATAACAACTGTGCGCAAAAAGTGTAACGCATCCTAAAAGACAAACTGGGAGACTTAGTGGAATGATTTGCTCAGCGCAAACAGCTCCGACCAATAATATGACGTGCATGTGCTGTGGTTGACCACACGCTGCGGCAAAGACGCACTGCGCGCGCACACGTGCACACAAACATACACTCGCGAGCACACGCAGTCTCTCTCTCACACACACGCACACAACCACACGAACCTGCTCAAACACACAGACAAACACTTACAAAAAACGTGAACACACACACACGCGCACAAATGCACACACAAAGATGGACACATTGACATACACAGACACACGCACACACACACACGCACACACACGCAGCGAGGTTACACAGACTAAGCTACTCATGGACACACACACGCACACAAAACACACAAAAGCTAAAACAAAGCGTGTCAGCGCTGACTACTGCACTACATCGTCCAATGTCTTCAATAATACTTCATGACAACTGGGGTGGGGGCTCTGACCGATGATGTCACTTCCTGTTAAGGTTTCATCAAGGCAACAACGTGACGACCAAGTGTGGAGGATTTTTATTTTTTTTTTCTTCCAATGTGTGCAAAAAAAAGTAAATCATTAGAGCCAGTTCAATAGATCATTTGAAATAATACATTGTGCGTTATTTCAGAATATTAAATGATATTTTCTATGTAATGAGTTTTATTTAATAGAATTTTAAATGTTGATTTCATTATCTTTTAACTATTAAATGGTATTTTTGTTGAATTAATGACACTTATTTAATGCGTATTTCTCATGGCATTTTCTAATTTAAAATTTAAAGACTCACAGTATATGATTGCCTTTTTATCCAGAGAACAGTAAAGCTGCCACTCAATAAGCCCTAAAATAGAAAAAAAATTCAATAAAGAATAATTCTATTAAATTAAAATTTGAAGAAATGAATCAGAATTTAAAGTCATTACATTTTGAAATCAGGCAAGCAAACGATTCATGGGCTCAATATTCAACATTTAAATATTTTAATACAGCCAATATGACCTCACAAATCATATCGCGTGTTGATTTGATCACATTTCATCAATGTGTAGAAAGGGAAACAACGTAAAATTTCCTTCCTGCAAATTATATCGACAGAAAAAAAAGGCTCCTTTAACTCTAGCACCACCTTCAGGTCACATTTAAAATAGCTTCAATTGTTTTTTGTTGTTGTTTTTTTTAAATTGTGACTGTACAACTTCAATCAACAGGTTTAGCATGCCGAATGTGTAATTAACAGTGATTAATTGACACGATCGACTATGCTAATTAGTTCTTTGTTCTTTTTTCTTTACAGAACCCTACTACAGTGCAAACTGTAAAGTCCAACAATCAAAGTCAAGGAATTCACAAGTTTCCGGGACCAAAAAAAAAAAAAAAAAAACTCCCCCGAAACTAAGGAGCATTAAAACCACCATGATGTCACACAAGACCTCAGTTCGGTGAGCAACAAAGGATTAACTAAGCAGGTGTTTTTCAGGGATTTGTATTTGAGACACTTATTACAAAATAAATTCAGCAACGAGAAGATGACGACACATAGGAAGTCACAGGACATAAACGAAGTCAGTAAGTTGAGCGACCAGGGTCCAAGTCTGTCACTCAGTTTCGGTGTCTGTACCGGATTTCAGGCTCTGTGAACCTTCGATAAGAAGAAGGTGAGGGGGAAAAGGAAGACACACGGCAAGTTAGGTGAAACCACAGGAGCGGCGAAGAAGATACACAGGAAGCCAGGCGATGTCAAAGCAGTGATGAAGACGACACGCGGGAAGCTACCGCAGCGCAGACGCCAGGAAGTCGCGTGCCGTCGTCAAGGCAGTCACCGTGACCGTACGCAAAGTATCGTCCGGTGCACGGCACAGACAACCGGCCTGTTTTTGTTCCGATGTTGCCTCTTCGCGACCAAGCACGCCAGACAATCTCATACGATGAGCCCGGACGATTGCACTTCGGTCTGACGTGTGTTAAGAGCGGAGTCGTCCCGATTTTAGGGTCCAAAACAGGTCGGGGCTGGCAATCTGAAATAAGCGACGTGGTCAATATTTCCAACCGAAAGTCTTCGAGTGCGCGTTTTGCGAGATCACGTGCGATCACGCGATATTTCCACATCGGCAGGGCAGCAGAATCTTGATGTGTGCCGTGTTGTAGTACGTTGAGATTATCGGAGCACACAACACGACCGAAACTGTTCAATGCCAGATTGTTTTCGTCATGTGTGGGGTCTGTCACGGATAAATACCCTTTTAAGATTGGAAAAGTCCTTAAGTGTGTACCAAGCCTTCCTTATGTGCCATCGAATCGGCGGCGAAGACACACAGAAAGTTCTAGTGTAAAAGACACACGGGAAGTTATGACATGGAAACATGAAGACTTCAGCATCACCGTTCGTGCGTACGCTTCCTCGCTCGTTATCAAAGTTAAAGGCGACTGTTTTACGATTAACAGCGGGTGACTTCCTGTTTACACTTGTATGTTCAAATGTTACCCACAGAGCAAATCATTTCTGTGAAAGTTGAACAAATGGGAGATGACTGCGTTGGACTTCAGAGGTTCCAGTGTAGCGGTTACTCTGCTGCCCTCCAGTGGCCAATTTGAGCATTGCTCAGTGGAGATGAAGTGTGGTCCTCATGCAGCTCCTTCCTGCCACCTCCATCACTTGACATCAGCCTTGGCCAATCATTGAAGGTGCAGTCAAGCAGAGCTTAAGTCGTCGTCGTCCTCGCCCTCCCCCCTCCCCCCCCAAAAGGTTTGGGTGGTCTTTCCTCCAACGACTTTGGACTCTCTGGGACAGTTTGGCTGTTTAGTGGAGTTCACAGAAGAAGAAGCCGGCTGGGTTTTAGGGTCTACATGATGATACGCGGTTCCGGAACCGACTCGCTGATGGACTTGTGCGGCAGGACGTTGGCGCCGTTCAGGTAGAGCTCGTCGTTGACCAGCACGTCCTCGCCCAGGACCGTCACGTTCTCCATGCGGACCTGACCGAGAGAGGACGGGGAGCGCCACATCGGGTTCGCAAATAAGTCTCGAGTCTTAAGCTGCAAGCAAGTAACAAGTTACTGACTTTTACTTGGAAAAAAGTCTCTCTACTTTTCTTCAAAAAAAGACTTTCCAAAACTTCATTGAAAATACATCTCTCAAAAAACTGAACACAGAGAGATATTTTTCTTGGAATGTACGTATTTTGTATAAAATCACATTTTTCAAGAAAACTTTTTTTTTTTTTTCCCATGAAAACATATTTTCCAAATAAAACCTTGATTTTGAGAAAAAGGTCATGCTTTTTTCCAGCAAAATATAAGCACTCTAAAAAAATGGTTTTGAGAATTTTTCTTTTTCCCAAAATTAGTTTTAAGGTATTTTTTTTTTTTTTTTTTAAAGAAAAACCTCATATTTGCTAAAGAACAATTTATTCTGAGAGAAAATGCTTCTTTTTGCAAAATACAACTTTTCTCTCCCCCCCCCCCCCCCAAAAAAATGGTCTTGATTTTTATTTATTTATAACAATTTCTCTAAAGTAAAATTTTTGAAAGTCAGTTTTTCAAGAAAAATATTTCTAAAAATGAAAATTACAACCTTCTCAAAATGTAGGTTTTTTTTTGTTTTTTAGCCATCTTTTTATTGGGTTTAAATCAAAATGTATCCAAGAAAAATCTCGAAAAAAAGTCCCATTTGTTCAAGAAAAACTTTTTAAAAAAGAAAAATCAGACTTCTAAAAACTATCGGACTCTTGAAAAAAAAAATATCCCCCCCCCACCCCCCAGAAGATGCTTGAATTTGACTGTTTTTCATCATATATTTTCAGGAATATTTGTCGTGGAAAGAAATTCCAGGAAAAGCGTCACATTTTCAAAACAAAACCAAAGACACTATCTTGACAAGACAGAATTTCAAATGTAAACAGGCAAGACTAGTTGATTCATATAGTTCAAGTCTAAGTCAAGACGAGTGTTGATAAGTTTTCGTCAGTCAAGTACAATCGGCGACTTCAGTGTTAACGGGACACTTCACTTACCCACTGGCCCACGGAGGAGCTCCAGCCCACGATGCAGCTCTCCAACCAGGAGTGCGAGCGTACTCGGGCCCCCTTCAGAACCGTGCAGCGCTTGACCCGCACGCCGTCCTCCACCACCACGCCGGCGCCGATGGTCACGTTGGGCCCGATGGTGCAGTTCTCGCCGATCCGGGCCGTCGGGTCCTACGGTGCGGAAAGCGAGGACGCGTGAGGATCACGTATGATTTGATCGAGGACGTGACAGATGACTGACTCACCACCAGAACGTTGCCGAGAAAACCGGGCCCGGTGCGCAGCTTCTCAGGGGCCTGTTGCCGTAGCGACTGCAGGTACATGCACATTCCCGTGAGGAAGTCCTTGGGCTGACCGATGTCCATCCAGAAACCTGCACACAGGTTGCCATGGAAATAATGAGACCAAATTTTTGTTTTCTGAACCGCAGGGCCATCCTCATGTTCATCACTGATTCAACACAACCTGAGACTTGTGGAGCATTCCAAGACCTAGACAGATCCCAGTTTTGAGTCTAAAGACCTATACTACAGTCAGAAACCTGATTTTGGAATGTGCCTATTTGCTAGGTGTAAGGAACAAGAGGCAGACCCTTGGACTGAAGTCAGAGACCAAGACAAAGTCTGTGGCAAAGGCTTTGAATAAAGTGAGGGGCTTGGACTTGAGTCAGATATATAGACAAGAGTCAAAGACCTAGGCCCAAGTCAAAGACCTGGGCGAGTATATTATTAAAAAAAAAAAAAAAAAACCATGGACTGAGGTCATATCCCTGAGCACTGACCAGCGTCTTTGACTCTGGTCCAGATACTTTACTCTGGTAAAGTCTCTAGTCTAGGTCTTACTCTAGTCTGAGTCTTTTACAAATGTCTCAGTTTTGTGAAACTGGTCCAGGACTTTAACTCCAGTCCAAGTATCAGTCTCAGGTCTACGTCTTTTACTATAGTCCATGTGTCTGAATGTCATCCAGATCTTTTCTTCTGGTATCACTCTCCGATGTAGGACTTTCAGTCTGGTCTGAATCTTTTAAACGGCTCCCAGTTTAGGAACCGCTTCCAGGACTTTACCTGGTCCAGGACTTTGACTCCAGTCCAAGTATCAGTCTGTAGTTAAGGTCTTTTACCAGTGGCGGGCGGTGAGTTTCGGACCTGGGCCTTCAGTGATGTCATGTCGCAAAATAACGCTATTTAACCATTATTACTAAAGCCAGAAACACCATTATCTTCCAATACATCAATTCTAAACAACTCCAAACCTCCATAGAAGTTGTCGTGCATACATTTAAATATAAAGCAGTTCAAAAATCAATATTTATCTAATCACGTGACAAAAACAACCATTTTAAATCAAATACTTTGTACTCACCGGAGCCGCTGATACAGACGCAGCAGACCTCCTTTCTTTTCTCCTGCCTGTCTGTGTAAGCTAGCTGTCTGTCCTGCTCATGCATGCTGCTCTGAAAGTGCCCGGAAAATCATTTTACAGATTGAAACAAGCCGGACAGCAACTATGTTGCTCTGACCTAGCCTCACGAAGTCGAGTTTTTCTTGAAAAGTGCCTTTGAAAAAGACATTTGAATCATGTCCGGCATCGCCCTCCTCTGTCAAGCCACAGATTTGTGCACATTCAGCTAAAGGCAATCAGAGGGGTAAACATAGCAGATTTAAGATGAACCAATCAGAGGACGGAAACATGCCAACGTCTCGCGAAAATTTGACATGGTCAAAAAAAGAAACGACCGTTTCAACGCTGTGCGTCTTCGCCGCCTGCACTCGATGTTCTGAAGGCCTTGGGCAGATTACAATTACATGGCAACACACAGACGCTGACATCTGATTGGACATTTTTTTTTTTTTTTTTTTTTTTTAAATCTACATATTTTACTGTACTTGACTGGAAAAGCTGGGCAGCCAAGACACACGCTATGAAATGAAGGCAAAAGACTGTTGGAAATAAATGAATATGCAAACCCCAATTCCAATGAGGTTGGAAATAAACACGGAATAGTGTATGCACGACAAGGACAAGATATTTAAAGTTCAAATTGATGAACATGATTGTTGTCGTTTTTTGCAAATATTCTCTCATTTTGAATATGATTGCGATACCTTTCAAGAAAGATGGAACAGGGGGCAACAGAAGACGGGGAAAGTTGAGGAACGCTTAAAAAAATAAAAAATAAATAAAACATTCCACAGGTGTACAGGTTGATTGGAAATGGGTGAGTGTCGAGATTAGGTAGAAAAGGAGCATCCCCGAAATGCTCAGTTGTTCACAATCAAAGAGATTTGCATGAGCAAATAGTCCAACAGTTTCAAAGCATCATTTCTGAACATACAATTGCAAGAAACCGAGGGATCTCGTCATCTACGCTCCATAATGTCATCAAAACATTCCGAGAATCTGGAGCAATCGCTGCACGTGAGCGGCAAGGCCGGATGCCAACACTGAATGCCGGTGACCTTCGATCGCTCAGGCGCTACTGCGTTAAAAACCGGCGCCATTGTGTAAAGGACTGCACGTGTGCTCAGAAAACCATTGTCAGTTAGCACAGTGCGTCGCTACAGCTACAAATGCAAGTTAAAACTCTACCATGCAACGTGAAAACTATGTAGCAACAACAGCAGAGAAATGCTACCAGCTTCTTTGGGCCCGAGCTCATCTGAGATGGACTGACGCAAAGTGGAAAAGTTTGCTGTGGTCTGACAAGTGCACATTTCGAGTTGTTTTTGGAAATCGTAGATGTGGAAGGCTTCCAAGGCCCTCACTGTACACCACTGTCTTTTACTCCAGTCGGAGTCTTGGACTCAGGTCCAGGGTCCTCATGTACAAAAGGCGCATACGCACAAAAATGCGCCGTACCTTCTTTTTCCACGGCAAAGTTCAGATGTATCAAGAGTGAAACGACCATGGAAACTAGTCACTTCTTTTTGAGTTCTGGATATTTTTGTGCTTACGTTTTCTGGATTTGAGCGTATGCCATGTTTCAGTAGGAAATCTTCCCAACTCTTTGTACATGAGGCCCCTGGTGTCTGAATTTGATCCAGATTTTTGCCTCCGGCCATTAGTCTCTAATCTTGCTCCTCTACTCCTGTTCAAGTCTTTGACTCATGTCCAGGTGTCAGAACCTGGTCTGGATCTTTAATTACAGGGAAAGTGATGTGATTCTGCAAGTCTTGGATCTTGACTAAGGATGTAGAGCTACAAGTAGGTTCTCGTAAAATCTAGGAAAGGGGTGGTGGTGATCTAGAGTAGCACAGATAAAAGAACATGCCAGCTAAATACATTTGGTTCTGATCCAGTGCAAACCTCTGGTCTCATTATTGGGCACGAGTGCTTGGTGTCAAGGGCTTCAGGTGGGACTAAAATAAATAAATGAATAAACTTACGTCTGGTGGAACTGTGAGCTGAGGAGACCAGAGAGACCATGAATACAACGTACCAAATACACTATTCACAAAAAGTTTGGGATATTGGGCTTTAGGGGGAAATTTCATGAGGAACCCGAAATGCACTTGAACTACTGCAGGGAAACTTAATTGGACCTTCCCTAAACTTCGCTGTTCAATCTTTCAGTGCTTTTTGCACAACTTGCTTCAACTTCTCTTTCAAGAAGCTGAACAGCAAAATTCACATCAAAGTCTGTTACTTGTGGTTTTCCGCTATTCACGGTAGGGGCTCAGTCCCTGACTATACTCTGCTAGGCTAGTCAAGGTTACCCTGTAACTCCATGGCGTACAGCTGTCCCTCTTCAGCCATGACAGGGAAAATCTCTTTCTCTATGGACGTCGGTCTCAACTGCACACAGACAAAAAGCAACCCGTTACAGTGTATTAAAAAACAGAAAGTCTACATTCACGTCGGTTCGGGGTTTTCCCGACCTGGATCCTGTCAAGCATGCTGGAATTGAAGATGTACATGCCCGCGTTGATCTTGTTGGACACAAACACCTGCGGCTTCTCCACAAAGTGATGAATCCTGCCGCTCTCCGCCTCGAACACCACCACGCCGTACTTGGAGGGCTCCTCCACGCGAGTCACCTTCACACAAATGTCAGTGAGGAGCCATCTTACATCAAATCATAACCATAGTGAACCATTTTATCCTGAAGTTCCTGAACCACACGCTACAGGTGACAATCTGCGATAGAGAGACAAATTGCAAACACATTTGATCTCTGTCAAAGTAATAGTGTTTTTGCTTTGGCCTGAGCACAAAAACAGGGAACAGGGGAAAACAGGGAAATCAGCAAGTAGGCGAATTTGCAAATGACCAAGAGCGAATATGCGAGGATACGCTGTATAACATCTATAAAATGACTTTCTCGCTCACCACAATGGTGCCCTCCTTGCCATGGTCGCAGTGAAACTTCAGCATATCTTGGAAGGGAAAGTCACAAATGACGTCCGAGTTGAGTACGAAGAAGGGCTCGTTGTCAATGTCCAGCAGCTTACGGGCCAGCGCCAGAGGACCCGCTAGTTCCCAAGGTGAAGTACACGTGTTCAATTTCATTCTGATCAATAAATGGATCAGCTTGTTTAAAAAAAAAAAAAAAAAAAAAAACAACAACAACAAAACTATACATTTTCAACAGCTGTCCAAGTACTTTTGGCCATTCCAAATGGAAAGTGTTCCTCAAGGCTCAATCCCATGCCCCTGATAATTATTAATTTTCCCAAGTTATTAGAAAGTCTGTCTCACAATTCTGAGGTTTTGGGTTTGAATCTAGGCTTCAGCCTTTATTTGTGGCGTTTGCATGTTCCCTCCTTGTGCTTGCGAGGGTTTTCTGCAGGTACTCGCTTCCTCCCACGCTATGCATGTTAGCTTCATTAAAGGTGTGAATGTGAGTGTGAATGTTTGTTTGTTCATATGTGCCCTGTGATTGGCCAGCGGCTAAGCCAGGGTGTAACATTCCTCTTACCCAAAATGAGCTGGGATAGGCTCCAGTGCTATAGAAAACGGATGGATCAATTTCCCTATCGTCGATCAAGGAAATGTTGCCATTTCTCAAAATGATGCTATGTTCAAGGACATGCGGCAGTGTCCTTTTTCTCAGAGCCTGCTTGTGCACACTCACCAGTTCCGAGAGGCTCCTTCTCGTGTGAGAGCGAGATACGAATTCCAAGCTGGGAAGAACAAAGAAACATTGACCTTTAGGCTCAGCAATAGATGCCTTAATAGATGCCTCCCCCATCTGAAGTTGAGTAAATAAACGCCCTGTGCCACTAATTGCAGAAATGGGGCAAGTAAATATAAGAGAAAGCTGAAGAGCTCAAAGGTTGAACATATTGGGGGGGGAAAAAAAAAAAAACAGTCGAGTTGGCATTTTTGTCACCACAAACAAGACTTTTTCATTACTAACCAAAACAGCAGGACCTTCCAAAGCATGTGTACAGTCTTACCGATGAATTTTAGCCTGGAATCTTAACGCATGTTGTAAAAAGGTATTAAAGATGAGCGTACATAGAGATGGCATCCTGAGCGTTCCAAAAGACTCATCAATGGTTTTGTTTTTTTTTTTGTCCATGTTTATGCCACGTACACTATTTCAAAATGTTTTAGATATTTTATTGCATCTATTCATGGGACAACATTGGAAGAAATGACACTTTGCTACGATGTAGTCAGTGGTCAGCTTGAATAACAGTGAAAAGTTACTGTCCCATCAAAAGAACTCGACTCACAGCCATTAAGTGTCTCAACCGCTGGGAACAAAAGTGAATACACCTCCAAGTGAAAATGTCCAAACAGGGCACAATTTGCCGTTAGTGTTGCAAGCTCTCAGGTGTGAACGGCGAGCAGGGATGTTACATTTTGTGTTATTGCCCTCACCTCCTCTCATACTCATAAAAATGATTGTAGATCATAGCTCATTTTTGTAAGATACTGTAGCTACGTTTCGCTGTAATAATATAATTATTTTGTTTGAAACTACTCCTTACATTGACAAAAAGTAGATGCCTCCCCCCGTCTGAAGTTGAGTAAACAGACTCCCTCTGCCACTATTTGCGGAAATAGAGCGCGAGCAAATACACGAGAAAGTTGAGGACTCAAAGGTTGTACACGTTGACCAGACAATTCGCCTTTTTCGGCTCCAGAAACGAGACTTCCGTTTTTCCATTGCTAACCAAAAACAGAAGCACCTACCGAAGCATTTAAAGCATCTCTCAAGATGACAAATTGCGTCTTAGCGCTTGCCTACAAAGTATAAAGATGCCGTCTTTAAGCGACAATTAGCAATCCAGTGGACAAAATGGTGCCTTCACAATGTTCTTTATTAGTTCCTCTTTAGCTGATATTTTACTGTATTTTTCCATAACAAGGTTTTTTTTTGGGGGGGGATTTGGAACATACCGCTGGCGTTGTTGAATATGAGTGTGTGGTCGCAGTGTGTTGGACGTACTCTCTGCTCCTGGATTCTCATTTCTCGCTCCAGCAGCTCAGACATGTAGCTCACCGCCAAGACCACGTGCTTCACCCCGGCCTGGGCGGACGGAGAAACGCACAAACGCAACGTTAAATGCTGTGCGCCGGTGACACCGAGCCCGTGTCGTGTCCTACCTTAACCAAGGCCTCCACCTGGTGCAGCAGGATGGGCTTGTTGCAGAACTCCACGAGCGGCTTGGGCACGCTCAAAGTGAGCGGTCGCAGGCGGGTGCCGTAGCCGCCCACTAGGATCAAAGCCTTCATTTCGGCCGACGTCTTCAGCTACCGTTACCGCGGCAACCGGGGCTCATCAATGACCACTCTGCTGGCGACCTGTCCCACGAGTCTCTCTTCTTCTTCTTTGTGTTTTTCTGTCATTTTTGAACATTAAAATAATCAAAACCCCATGAAACAGGAAGAGGAATTGTTAATTATTGTGATGTAGGAAAGTAGGGAAAACGTAGGCACAAATAAAATCCAAGGCTTCCTCCCCCAAAAAAATCCTCGACAAATAAACTCTCATGAATTGATACAATCGATTAATCGTCCAACGTTGAGTATTTTAGACTTTTACGACAGTTAAAATGTAGAAAAAGAGCAATGCATGACACTGATTCCTCTCCACGACCGTAATCATCATATTATTCTAATTTGGTTACTTATAATACAACAGTTTAACTTTTTTTTTTTTTTTTTTTTTTACACATTTAGTACAGTAAAGAATGTACAAAAAGAGCAGTGTGTGACATTTGAACTTGGCGAACACAACAATGCTTTCCTTGTTTTCCACACGATTAACACCCGCGAGTGTAACTATCCTATTTTGTACAGAAGTGTGCTTCCCTCGAGCAACTATAAATGAACACGTTTAAATCCGGACTCCAGCTGTTCATTTAAAGAACCCCCATTGACTGAAGGGCGCTCGTGTTAGCTTACAGGAGCTAACTAGCACCCTTCTCGTTGCGGTAGAGTGATTCTATTCGTCCTCGCACTGCTAAAATTGGGTAAAGTGTTCAAAAGGCCTCTTTAGACTCACATTTAGGGAGACATGCACAGTAGCTTGAACTCCGCGAGTGACACGTAAGAACGTTCAAATCCCCACTCGTTGTTTGCCTTCCGGATTCTCCACTCCACCTCAATTTCGATAAACTCACAACTGGTTTATCCTGTTTTGGATTTCAAACTAAAGGTGAACGGTGGACAAACTTGACACTTCACTCAAATTACGAGTTGAAAGCGAAAGAACAACGAATGACCTAATTGCTAAAGACAATGAACAACTAATTGTGTACCGATTCCTCATTTTGATGTTTACAGGGTTCATATTTTTAAATATTCTACAGTGATATTATTGAACTTCCGGTCAACTTGGTTGAATATATTGGACATAAGAACGCGCTATCGATTGCAGGGTGTCAACCGCTTTGGCAAGAATCGTTAATTTTGCTCGCAAATAACGTCAAAAATGAAATGGGTCGATACGAAACATTTAGGTGGACTAAAATAGAGTTAAAGAGCCAACATGCGGTATGAATTATAATTGAATCTACCTTTTCTCCTCCCACCCCTCTCAACTTGTCCGAGCAGACTCCGCCTCTCCACCACTTTCGACCAATGGGATCAAACAGCGCGGCAACGTACCCACGTGACTTATCAACGCCTCGGGACACAGACAGAAACGCAAATTTACTGTCCAATGAAAAATGCAATATACATTTTTGATATTCTTGGAGTCCAATATATATATATATATATTGAAACTGACATACATTTTATACACACAAACACAAACACACAGTCTATTCACGTTTAGTAGTACAACTCTAGTAGCACTAAAGTACACTCTACATGTGAAAGAGACACCGCAAAGAAGCCACCTCAAGCTTATGGGGTGGCGGCTAAATAATAATAATAATAAAAGACAGATGCAGCATAATGTAGAACACACATACAATTAATACTCTACAAAACAGGCCTGATCCGAGTCCCATAAATATTTTGTCGCTACTGGACGAGCTACTGTTTGTAATCTTTTTTGATACAGTTCATTCCTAAAATAATTACAAAATCCTTTTCTATATAAAACTTGGAATTGAAATGTACATACCGGTAATTTCTATAGTTTCTTTGATTAATTTTCTTTACAAATAGAAACAACACAAGTTCGTTGAGAAGATATTTATTATTATTAGTTCAATTAAAACATATCTTTCATTTTTTAATGAAAAAAAATGTCCACGCAAAAAAAGGTTTATATTTAAAACAAATGAGTAATGTATATGTTGATTATCCTTACCCCCTCAGTCACACAAAGCCATAACCAAAGCAACCAAAGATTGACACTGAATATCAGCGATTAAAATAACTGTAAATAAAAACTCATGTCAGTCATTATGATTTTAAGAAAGCTCTCGTAGTCAGGGGTCCCAGCGCAGGTCGCAGACCAACGCAATGTGGTCCGACGGGTGAGCTACGCTGGGCAGCGCCGTGTAGGTGGTGACCAGGTGGTGGGCCGGCATGGGGATGACCTGCTCCACCCGCATGCTCTGCGGCTGGATGAAGATGTAGTCCAGGCAGCCTTGGAAGCCGCCCACGTAGTTGGTGTAGGCCAGCGGCCCGCAGGCGCTCAGCAGCGCCGGAAACGGGGAGATCAAGTCCACGGCGAACAAACACGACGGCGAATCCTCCTCTTGGGGGCCCGAGCTGCTCCAGTCGGCATGTTGCCGGGGGAGTTTGGCCTCGGTTAGCAGCTGGAAGACGCCTGAGGAGGGACAGAAGAACCGGTGGGACTCAGAATAGCAAATTTGGCTGCAAAAAAAAAAAAACGCCGTTATTTTCAGTAGCCCCTTTCATTCGGCCATTTTTTTTCATCGTGAGATGCGTGCAAAAATTGAAGCCCCACCAATAGATGGCGGCAGCAAACGTCACAACATCCAGCCAACATTCATTTATATTCTGTTTCCTTGCAGTGAAAGGACAATATCAGTTGGTGGCAGTAATGCGACAGTATGCTTGTTTGCCAACCGCCGGTAGAACAAAAACAATGGACGAAAAACAAAAACAAAACAAAAGCGTAGCTCAAGGCCCCACCCTATACAGTATGAACGCAATAGTAATAGTACATTTGAGTTGAGTTGAGTTGTTGTATGCTCTGTTTGTATATATTGCTGCTCCGTGTGTTAAAGAAGACATTGCTCGAAGGTTTATTATTACCGCAACATTTATGCTACTTTTTTTAGCCCGTCTGTGGCATTTTGCATTATATGTTAGCATTAAGCTAGCAGACCTTCACAGCCACCTCTGACACTTGGGCATGGCTACAAGTTACAAGTTGCAGTTTAGTTACCCGAACTCGGTGAGGAGTTGAAGTCGCCGCAGAAGACCAACGGCGCTCCCGGGGCCACCTCGCCGATCACGTGACTCAGGTGCCGCAGAGCCACGGCAATCTGGACCAAGCGGACGTTCCCACCTCCAAAGGAAAAAGAAGATGCTTTATTTCCGGTAGTTGCGGCGGTTTCGTATCGTAGCAAAGTTTAAATCAGTGTAACAGTTCAAGCCCCGTGTGTGAAGAGAAGAATTGAAAAATAATTGAACTTATATTTTTTCCCCCTGATGGTTAAAGGGAGGCGTCTAATAGGCTGATTGGACATAAGTGCTGTAAGTTTTTTTGTTAGCAACTGGAACATTAACGTTTATGTGGAAAAAACAGCATCTTAAGTGAGATTTACAGTTACCACTCATTTTGGTTGTCCTGATGGTTAAAGGGAGGAGGCCGAGAATGTTTACATGTATGTGCTGCTGTTTTGGTAAGCAAGTGTACCTTGAGGGTGCCAGTACAGGTGTGTGTTGGCCACGCACACTTTCCTGCCTGCCTGGTGGAGGTCCTCCAGCATGCTGACCTGCACAGATGAGAGAGACCATCAAGGAGCGAGAGAGTAGAGCGTGTCGGAATAAGACGGCGCGGACACAGGCTCGATACCTGCAAGGCGGTGGAGCGCTTCATAATCTTGTCTCTCAGGGTGTCGTCCGCCGAGATCCTCTCCAGCAGCTCGCCGTGGAGCGGGTCCGACGTCAGCGCCTCGCTCAGCGTGATGTCGTGGCGACTCAGAAGCTTGAATCTTGTCCTAAAGGAGGAAAAAAAGCAGTACGGGAAGCTTGACTGAGACACCAATGTGCTGCTCAGTACTGAAAATGTGTTCTTTCAAATCTAGCGTCTTCTCGAACAAACCTGCGGTAGAAGGTCGCCAATCCTTCGTGTTGCTTCTCTTTAAGCTTAAAAACGCCGTCCAGGCCAAAGGCATCAAGAGCTGGAGTCAGACTGTCCAAAAACACCCCTGAAAATGTCAACAACAACAAAAAGTCGGCAAACATCTACAGCGAACCTCCATTTATCACAGGAATACGTTCAAGACGACCCCGCAATAGAAGAAAACTCGTTATTTTGGTTCTACATTTGTAGTTTAATCCCTCCGACACATAGGAAACACAAACTTATTAAAAGTTTGAGTTTCATGCTCATAGTAAACACTACATTGATGCACAAATTTACAAAGGCAATGATAAAACCTCATGAAAATAAAAGCATACCTATAGAACGTCTGCGTAAAATGTAAAAGAGAAACAAAGCATCACAGAAGCAGCAACGGCGGGACACAACAACACATATTGGGGTAACACTGCATAACAACACACACTGATCAGTGAATGGCGTGATCATTCTTCACCTTTGTCCACCTCCTGCAGACAGACGACGTCGGCGTGGTATCCCGCCAGCTCCTTCTTGATCAGGTTCTGCCTGTAATCCAGCTGCAGGGCGTAAGGGGCGCAGTAGGGGTACAGCACCATCTTGGACAGCTCCGTCTGCGCGTAGACGTCGGCGAGGATGTTGTAGGACGCCACGCGCAGCGCCGGCCACGTCGCCTCCTTGGCCGTGTACGCGTGCCGCTCGTCGAAGGTGCACGCGCCCGGCCCGGCCTCCACGGCGCCGGCGGAGAGGAGTTCGGTGGGTCGCCCGTCGCGCCCGCCGCCGTCTTTGGGCGTGCAGCGCAGTTTGAGCCGGCAGCCGATGTCCTGATTGCACGGGACGTAGACTCGGGTGCAGCCCACTTCTACCCAGGCGATGTCCTGAGCGTTCGCTTCCCCGGCAGCTTTGGCACTGGAATGACAATAGAGATGAGCTGGATGGAATTACACCTAGTGTACTAAACCAACACATAACTTACAGAAGACCGCTAGCTCCGTGCTAACACACAATGAAAAACGCTACAGACGGGCAAACAAAACTAGCATCGATGTTTTTTGTAGTATACCTCTTTAAGCAACAGATATAGGGTGGTTAAGCGCTTATCTCAAGGAACCACAGTATGTAGCATTAGCTCAACTTCCATTAAATAGTAATAGTACATTTGAATTATAGCTTAAGTAAACAAAAAGGGGGCATGGAATTGACCCTTGAGGAACTCCATTTTCCATTTAGAATTGATAGCAAAAAGTAATCCTTGTGGTGTAGCTCATCTGCGTGCATGTCCATTTGAACTTTTTACGAATTTTGTGACAATACCACAAAATGTATTCTAATTTGTTAAATTCACATGAAATTTCCCAAAAAATGGCCACAATGACAATTCAAAAAGTACTTAGAAATATTTTGCAAATATATTAAAAATAAACTCAAATTTTTTTTTGAAAAAGGTTTTGGAGAATAAAGTTAGTGTCGCTGTCCCTCATCTTAATCAGCAGGTGAGACGTTTTCAGACTGGTTTGTGCTGTCTTCAAACACCGTTGAAACAAAGTACAAATTAACACAACACTCAATCAGTTCCAAGATCAGGAAACATTATACAGTGAAGCATACGCCAGTCTTTCATAAGATTCACAATCTTAGCTTTGTTTCTTCTTTAAGTCGCTAACGTTCAAAGACTGAAACATGAATGGGTAAACAATTAACGCAAATACAACAACATAAGTGAAAGTGAACGTTTACATTTGAGGCTTCATATACATTTTCTTGCGATTCACTTTTTTTGCTTCCTTGTTTGAAATCCTACAGGTCCTGTTGCTCAGAGAGGACCAACTTGGATCTTTTAGCATTATTCTATGTGACATCATCTGAAACAGGTTTACTACTAAAGCTTTGTAGCTAAAAATACAGCTAAAAATGTTCCCAAAATTTGAGAGAACTCCTTTTTCCCGCTGTAATTATGGGCATTTAAAAAAAAATATATATAATAATAATAAAAAAATATATAATATATATTATATTATATACATATATATATTTATTCTTTTTCTTTTTACACTTGCACAGCAGTAAAATTCTACAATGGCACACTTTCAGAGCCATTCCTATATGTCCCAGTATTCACAGTGGTTAACATTAGATTGGTTAGATTAAATGAGGTACAACTTTATTGACATTACACAGAGTACAAGTACTGAGCCAATGAAATGCAGTTTAGCACCGAACCGGAAATGCTTTGTTATTCCTCACTTCTGTATGGCAGACTCAAATTTACAACTAACTGGTTAGCACACCCGCCTCACTGTTCAGAGGTCGAGGGTTCAATTTCTGGCTCTGGCTCTGGCCCCGCTCTATGGCGTTTGCTGGTTCTCCCCTTACTATGAAAAAAATATATATACATAACTTTTTGCAGCAATCGTAGGAATAACCTGCAATGGACATGTAGCTGAACCCGAAGCAGCACTCAGAAGTCGATCACATTAAAAATCAGCTCTTGGCATAATCAGTACCCAAGTCGTAGCTCTCAGTTTCCAGAAGATTGGGGATCGCGTCACTCGCTCTCTATAATCAGTTAATATACAGTAGTTCAGAAAAAAATTATTTTGCACCAAACTTGAACAATTTTTTTGTGTGCAGATTATTCGATTAATCAATGGGATAATCAATTCTAAAAATATATATTCTATCTACGTACGACTTTTTTTTTTTAAAAATCCAACAGTTTAGTGTGTATAGTACAGTGCACAGTCCTTCAGTTGTATTTCACTTTTAAATACCTTTTGCTCTGTAATTGATTTTAAAATTGTATGAAAGGATAGTTTTGATCAAACTTTTCTGTGCCTCCATTTTTGTCATGTGGCATCAACGTGGAATGTTTCGTCCAGTTACCTGGGGTTCGGGCCTTTCTCCTTGTACCACGTCAACTCGCAGCGGTCCAGATCTCCGAACTCCACCTCCAGCTTGGGACACACCGGGAAGCCAGCCAGCAGCGAGGCCGGCATCGAGGCGGTGGTGAAGGTGGGCTCGTTGCGGCGTATCGAGTACCGGACGTCGCCCAGCTGCAGCACGGCCCCGTCCCGCCACGCGTCCGCGTTCAGCACCGTCTCCGGCACCTCCCCGCCGTCCACGTAGAGCTTCACCACGGTGGGCTCCGGGGTGTCCCCCGCCGCCGCCGGCTGCTGTTGCTGCTGCTGCCCCGCGTTCCTCTTCGCCTTCTTCGCCTTGGTTTTGCCCTTCGCGAGGGTGCAGGCGATGCGGGACAGGACCTTCCCCAGCGGCTCGTCCTGCTCCCGCTGCATGTGCTTCTGGCTGCCGTCCACGCGGAACGAGATGGTCAGCTTGGGCTCCCCGGCGACACATCTCACCGAGGCCGGCTCCATGCTGCCGAGGAGGCGGCGCGCTCGGGTCAAAGCCGCCGGCGACGAGGTGGAGAGCAGGCGACGGTGAAACGGAAGGACGGCAGCGACGAGCTTGTTGAACATGAAGCCCGCCCCGGTGTCTCCAAAGCCGGACTAAATGCAACTCAAACGCACCCGGAACGAACCGCAGTAGGGGTCGTCTACCCCCTGAAGTCACCACTCTCAGGAGGGACTAAAATGCACCGGAACTAGCTTGACAACCGCATTGTGGGACCATCTACTTCCCGGTATCAACAGTCAGCGAAGTTGCGGATTTGGTCTGTTCTTAAGATTTTGTTTCTTCTTAAGCGATTTCACACACACACAAAAACAAATTCATACACCCAATAAAAACCCCACACTATTTCAAGCATCGCTATATGACGTTAGTTGTAGCCATGTCGAAGTCAAAGTTATATAGAGTTCTCCTTGTGTACATGACCAGTGCGTCAAAAAAATAAAATAAAAAATCTTTACTGCCCCCCACTGGACGTTGGTAAAAGTACACAAATTCCGTTCTCAAACGTCACGTGAAACGTATTCAAATCGTTTTCTTTCTCCTTTTTTCATGTAATAGCCGCACAGAAAGTGAGCCATGCAATTCGTGGCAAATGAATTACTGAACTTGATTTAAGTTCAAGTTAAGCTACGATGAACTAATGTGACAAAATGTATTCCTTATACAATACTTCCTTTCCCCTGTGTATTATTAGTCCATCTTCAAAGGGAGAGTAGTTTTACGCTATTTTTAGTCGGTCAACTTCCTTTGACACCTTTTCAGGAAAAGTTGTATTTTTTCAAGCAAAAAGTCAAAACTTTTCATGATTAAGTTGTAATTTTTCAGAAAAGGGTTGTCATTTTTCAAGGATTTTTTAAATTCAATTTTTAATAAAAAAAAAAAATAGGTTACATTTTTTCAAGAAAGTTATTTAAAAAAAATCAAAATCGGTTCTAATATTGTGCAATAACGTTTATTATAGTTTTATATATTTTATAAGAAATTGCATTTTTAAAACAACTTTCCAGAGAAAAAGTCCTAATTTTTAAGGAGCAAAGGTTTAATTAAAAAAAAGTTTTAAAGTTTGATTGCAAACCTTTCATTTTTCAAGAAAACACCCATAAGATTGCACACAGAAGAAAAAAGGCCAAATCCTTTCCGCAATACATGCTTGAAAATACATTTTCATTTTCAGGACAAAGTTAATATTAATATTCTGACATATAAACTGTACTTAAAAATATATATTTTTTCAATTAAAAAAAAGAAACCATTGATCTAGAAAAAAAACTTTAATCTTAAAATGGTTCAAGAGCAGTTTTTATCTTTCAAGAAAAGAGTTGTAATATTCTGCAAAAAAAGAAGAAAAAGCCCAAATATTCTGTGATAAAAGCTGTAATTCGAAAAAGTTGTCATTTTTCAAAGACAATTTTTCAAGGAAATTTTTCCAAAAACAATTCTGAGGTCGTGCAATAAAAGTAAAATAATTTCCCCCCCAAAAAATACATACATTTTCAAGAAAACAGAAAACATTGCCTTCATCCAGCTAATAAACGGTTTTATTAAAACAAAAATATTGCCGCCTCAATATAGGTACAAATATTTGTATTATATTTCTTATAAAGGCAAATCGAATAGTACGCCAAAACTTCCATAAAAGTCCGGCTCCCGCTAGGGAACATCCTCATCCGCTCCATTTTCAGCGCAGCAGCGTTCCAGCTGTTCCGGGCTCGGGAGGAAATGGCGGCGGGCTTTGCGCTCGCGGTCGTTCTCGATGCGGTTGAGGTGGACGAGCAGGTGCAGCGCGTAGGCCAGCACCAGAAGCAGGATGAGCGACGTCACCAGACCCATCAGGATGGCCGGCGTCAGGACGGCGGCGCAGTCGCTCACTGGCGAAAACCTGCCCGACGTCACGTTGAAGGCCTGGATCTGAGGAGGGGGATTATTTTATATTTTCACCGAGTTACAATCACGGATACCAATGTCAAAGATTTGCCTGAAACTTCCAGGGTCTCGCCCCGGGATAGTCTAATACCCGACCGAAGCGAACATTTGCACAGAGGAGGTCGATGATGATGTGAGAAGGGCACCTGGAAGTCGACGAAGGTGAGTGTCCAGCGACGGGCGTTGTCACTGCCGGGCATCAGGAGGGCGCTGTGGCGTTCCAGGCTGCTGACGTGCGAGCAGTGATACGAGGACGAGGACGGCGCGTACACGTCGCTGGCGTTGAACACGGCTTCCTGCGAGGCGTTGTAGACCACCGAGACGCTGTCCACAGAAAACCACCACTGGCCCGACGCCTCGTAGAAGGTGTTGGACAGCTGCAGCCTGGGGAGACAAAGGAAGCGCTCGCAGTTACGCCGATATCCTGCTTTTGCTGGGTTCTGTGTAAAAGGCAAAGGTCAATACGAGTTGCTAATCTTTGTGTGAAAGGGTTTAAAGGTTAAGTACAAAGGTACAGTGCCAGTTTGACATTAGGGGCAGTGCCCCGCTATGCCAAACAAACACATTTGTTTCTAGAGACGTTATGTTTGAAGATAATTGCTGAAAACGTGCAAAGACTGAAAACTATGTGTTCTGGAATTGTGGAGATATACAGTAGCATAAAACTGTTTTTCACAGTTTTTTTGTGACGCGTGATGCACTTGAGTCGCCACTCCCCCTAATTGAGAAGAACTTGAGCGTCTTTGTTGGCATCAGCGGTTATCTGGCGCAGTTGTGACGTGCAGTCCGCTAGCTAACCGCATCTTCAAAAACATCTTTCCTTCGGATAGTCCCCTGCTGGCGTGGCCGCTTTAGAGCGCCTCATTGTTGGCCACAAGTGTGCGCATGTCATGCAGAGAAAGACGGGAAAGCAAAGACAAAGGATTTATTTTCTTTTTTTCTTTTTCAACCAGCGTGTAGACCGGGACTTGGGCTGACCTGGCCGCTTTAGAGCGCCTCGCTGTTGGCCACAAGTGTGCGCATGTCATGCAGAGAAAGACGGGAAAGCAAAGACAAAGGATTTATTTTCTTTTTTTCTTTTTCAACCAGCGTGTAGACCGGGACTTGGGCTGACCTGGCCGCTTTAGAGCGCCTCGTTGTTGGCCACAAGTGTGCGCAATGTCATGCAGAGAACGACGGAAAAGCAGAGACAAAGGATTTTTTTTTTTCTTGACATCCAGCGTGTAAACCGGGACTTGGGCTGACTTGGCCGCATTAGAGCGCCTCGTTGTAACGCCGTGGAAAAGGAATGTTTAAGTGTGAATACTAAGCTACGTTATGTGACAGTTAACGTGTGCTACGTTACATTGAGGTATTAGTGCATGATTGACAGACAAGTCGGTACCTGATGGCGAGGCCTCTCAAATCGTCCACATCGCCAAATCTCATCACCAGCCTGGTGAGGAAACACACACACACACACACACACACACACACACGCACACACGCACACGCCACACCAAAAATAATAGTGTCATTTATTTCTATTCTTTTGTCTCATGAAATCATTTGCCATTTAATTTACCAGAAACAAATATACTAGTTAAACACAATTTTACATTGAACATTTTTTTATGTATTTTATGAAATAATTGGGTCATTTACCCATTGCATACTGTAAGGCGAGGTAAATAATTGTAAATATATATTTGAAATGTTTTATTTAGTTTATTAAATCATTTGTTTGTTTATAAATTGTTAAATTGTTTTTTTTTGTAAAATAAACAATTGTACATAGCGTTTACTTTTTTAATGAAACGATTGTTTAATCACATATATTTCAAATAATAAAAGGAAAAGTAGGAGTAACATGAAAGATTTGACACAAACATTAGAGTTGTTGTATTTATTTGATGAAATAATTGGTTGATTGATTTCTTGTAAATGATCAAAGAAAATAACATTCGCAAAAGAAACATTTGCATATACCTTCTTCTTTCCCTTCGGGCTCGTCCCTTTCGGGTTGGCCACAGCGCGTCCTCCTTTTCCACGTCGGCCTATCTCCCGCATCCTCCTCTCCAACACCGGCTGCCCTCACGTCTTCCCTCACGACATCCATCGACCTTCTCCTCGGTCTTCCTCTCGCTCTCTTGCCTGGCAGCTGCATCCTCATCATCCTTCGACCAACACACTCGCTATTTGCTCCTCTGGACGACAATCACGACTCTCTCTGTGTCTGGGACGCTCAGCACTACTTCGTCCGGCTCCTTCTAGAATTTCTCTTTGACCTCCGGGTCGCATCCTACCTGTGGGGCATAGCCGCTAACCACATCACACATAACACCCTCAAGTTCACGTTTCAGCCTCATCACTCGATCTGCTACTCTTTTCACCTCCAAGACATTCTCAGCCAACTCTTCTTTTCAAATAACCCCGACTCCATTTCTCTTCCCATCGACACCTTGAAAGCCTGCCCCTAAACTTCTAGCCTTACTGCCTTTCCACCTGCTCTCCTGGACACACAATATATCAACCTTTCTCCTCATGTCAACCAACTCCCGAGATTCTCCCGTCGTAGTCCCGACATTCAAAGTCCCCACATTCAGTTCTCGGCTCTGTGCTTTCCTCTTCTCTCTCTGCCGGAGAACCCGCTTTCCACCTCTTTGACTTCGACCCGCGGTAGCTGAATCTCCACCGGCGGCGGTGGCGGACGTCGTTAACCGGGGCCACGACCCATCCGGTATGGAATTCTCTGGATGAACGCGGATATTTGTGGGCGCCGTCCCGTGCGACGCGGTACGTACGTGGCTCTGTCGTGGCGGCACACCGACTGGCTGGTGTCCACGGACTTCGGAGGGGAGAAGGCTCGCTCGGTCAGGTCCACTTGCTTCCGCCTCTCGTAACGCAGCGACAACCTCCTGGCCTGGAACATCACGCACGGCCTCCCGTTGGACAACACCTGACGGACACATGGGACAGGTAAGGAACGGTACTTAAGGTACGTTAACGCGAAGATACTATTAGGTATTTTTACAATTTAATCCTAACGTTATATTACACGACATAGTTGAAGTTATGTTTATTACTGTCGTTTTTTTTTTTAAAAGATATAAGCTCTTGAAGGGAGTCAGTGACCAGGCTCGGAAGGAGTTCCATTTTGTGCTAAAAAGATGAGCAAGTCATGAACGAGATTTGCAGCGCTTGCAGATCACTCTGCAAGCGTCTCGCCAGACTCATCTGCTCATCTTCCGGGATCTGTCTCTTTTTATCTGTCTCTCTCACGCTGTCCACAAAGGTTAGGGAATTTCCATCTGTTCTCCTAACTTCCCGTCAGAAGGTGTGTGAATGCTTTGCTCAACATGCAGCTTTGCAACCTTTAACGGTACAAAATGTGACGACAACTGCTCAAATGTTATATAATATTGCTTAAGTCATGTTTAAAGCAGTGACAAAGATGTAATACCTAACAATTCTAAGCTACATCACATGACACTCGAAAGCTATGTTTACTTGTTCATGCTAAGCTACGTGACATGACTCATGGGATGTTAATGCCTTATGCTAAGCTACCTAGCCAATGTTATACGACTCAATTTATGGGGCGTTTACTGTACATGTTAATGCTAAGCCGCGGGTAGCCTACATAACGTACATAAAGCTATGTTACATACTATTGCTAAGGTACTTTGACATGCTAATGCTAAGCTACGTTACAGGACACACAACACTAAGTTTATGTGTTAATCTCAGGGTACAATACAAGGCACACTAAAGGTTAATGTTAAACAATGTTACACACCACACATTAGGTATGTTTAAATTCCAATGCTAAAGTACGTTACTTGATTCACTTGTGGTAACACGCGTTACAACTAATTTGGTGTTCACTCACTGCCCCCACTGGGCCCCGTTGCGAGCGGACAGTAACGGCTAAAGGCGGAAATCCAATCCCTGATCTTGACTTGAGCTGCATCGAAAATACTTCTAGCACACCGATTTTGCTTGGCGGAGGTAATCGTTGACACGTTCCTTTGTGTCTACGCCACCTTGAGGGGCGGGAAAGGAAGTGCAGCTCCTGGCATCTGGAGTAACTTCCTTCCGTTCGTCACATGGTCCGGTGTCGGACTGTCTTCCGTCCTCATCCGTCCGTCCGCTTGCACCACCGGCACTTCATCTGCACAAATATTTTCGGACATTTGGTGCGTTTCAAAATATCCTTAAAAGCACAGCGGACACTTCATGAGGCACGCCTGAACTGTATTTATTGATTTAATATAGGAAAACCTAAAACTGCAATGTACTGTGCTGTTCAGAAATGTGAAACAAAAATTCTACCAAAGTAAATGTTTGAAAACAAATCATTCTAAAAGTTGCATTGCAAACTATTGTATTTAAACGTTATATACAACTGAACTGTACTTTAAAAAAAATAAAAATAAAAGGTTTACGTCGGTGTAACATTACGTACAGTTTGAACATTTAATTCAGCGATTCTTTCTCGCACCACTAGAGGGAGCCCATGTACCACTTGTGGCACTCGTACCAGACTTTGAGAACCGCGGACGTGGGGCCATATTCTCCGATGTCTTGCCGACTTGCTGACGACACGTCCGCCACGTGAGGTATTTCCATTTTGAAACGTACAGGTAAATCAATATTTCTGGTGGATTTCGATGACATTCACACGTCTCGGGAAAACTCCACGCTCCTCAGAATTGAACGACTCACCGCGTTTTGGTGTTTGCGCACTCATTCCCACGTTACAAGTCTGGACAGGAGAATGCGCGTCGATGAAAAGTGCACCCGGAAAAACAAAGAATACTCGCGAGAACGTGGCCGCCTGTTATGATTTGACATGCGTCTTTACCTTTACGATGGACGCTGTGTAAATGCGCGGACTCACCACGGACTGGAGACGTAGCAGCACTGTAAAAAAGATACAACGGCATTTTAAGACATTTTCAACGATGAATGACCTTCTTTAAATAGAAATATCCCGCACAGACCCACACAACCTCCCCGAAAAACAACCTCCGACTCGTGTGATCTAGTGGGTCAATTCGCTGCGGATTGGAGGGGATTGCGTGGATTACATAATCATACGAATACACACAGACAGGAGGCCGCCAGCCAAGAGGAGATTTTGCATCTTCTTCCGCCGACAGCTGCGGAAGGCCAACGCGAGGCGGTCCACGGCGTCGCCGTTTGTTTGTCACACAACAGTGGCAGCGACGCACAAAATGAAGCTGCTTTTTTTTTTTTTTTTTTTTTCCATTTGTGGTCAAAGCAATCATCATAACGCGCACGATTCCGCATTCAAGTTAACTTCTGAAAGCAAATCGGATTTATTACTACTCGTCACGAGCTTCCGCGCGGCCACTCAGCTGGAATTGATATCGTTTCCTCAAATAGCGGTGCTCCAATACATTTTGTTTCCCGATATTTACTGAGCCAAGGCACAGATTTGCCATGAGAAACATTTTAGGGCACAGCGCCAATCAAAAATGGGCCAAAAAGTATCAGGATCTCGTCTCAGCGTACTCACAAATTGGCTTCAATTGTACCTTCTGCCATCTCGTGGAAGTGCATGCAATTGTTTTGCCAGTCACAATACGTCGCTGGCATAGAAAGATGACACACACACACACACACACACAAAACACATTATATGTAGCAAATATTAGTCGGACGGTTTAATTTCTTGCTACTCCTTTTGCGAACGGCAACAGCATTTCAGTATGGGATATTTCAATTCAATGAAACTTTTCATTTCTTTCAGGCTGTATTGAAGAGATGGCATTTATTTCTTCGTTTTAACGGTGCAGCTTTTATGAACCTTGACTTTGATATGGTGACTTTCAATACAGGTATAATGCTGTTGTGTTTTATTTGAATAAAAAAAAAAAAAAAAAAAAAAAGTTCAATGTTATTGAGTAAATATGAGGAAACTGCTGAAAGGTCAAGACTGACGTGTGTTTTTTTTCGGGCTCAAGATCGCAATTCTCATCATCTTTCGTGCATTCGTTCGCCTTTTTTGAATTGAATCGTTATCCCGCGTGCACCTCCACCGTTGAAGAAGAACATGCCACCTATCCTGAAGGCGCACATCGCAGCAGGACAACGCCACTGGCTCCTTGCCGCGTGGCAAAGCCCAAAAGACGAGACTCGTGCCGGCGCAGGTGTCGCGTGCCCTCGCTTACCTGGCAGCGGGATGGCACGACGACGGCTGAAAAAGGGAAATTGCAGCGACGGCCAGGAGGATGCTGCAGGAGGCTTCTGGAGATTTGGGAGCCATCGCTGTGCTGTGATGCCAGCACACGGGCACGCGCACACACACACACACACACACACACACAATCCCCCCTAATCTACTTTAATCAGCCCACTCCATGTTTACCCCCCTGACAGACTCGGGAAGCAACCAATCGGAAAACAGACGTCACGACACCAGCGTCTCCGCAGAATTACATTTGCTGCATTTCTGACCCAAAAATATAATACAATCATACAAATACAATCAGTCAAATCACATAAATCTAATTAAAGCAGTTAAAGAAAAGAAAATGTCGTCTTGCTCAGTGTTGAATCTTAGGATAGATATTTAAAAATAAAGGGAATACAGTGCCGTGAAAAAAAAAGTAGTGGCTCCCTTCTCAAATTGTTAGGTTTTTGCATAGTTTTAAGTTCACCAATCAAATATAACCCAAGTGAACTTAAAATGCTGTTTTTAAAATGGTGATTTCATTGATGAAGAGCAGCGTTCATGCTTCCATCGATCACAGCAAGTCGTCCAGGTCCTGAAGGAGCGAAGCAGCCCGAGACCATCACACACCCCATCTCCATGTTCCACTGTTGATATGATGTTCTTTTACTAAAATACCGCGTTCCATTTACGCACACAACTTCCGAAAAGTTCCACTTTCGCCTCATCAGTCGATGGAATATTCTCCTAAAAGTCTTGGGAATTATTCAGATGTTTTTTTTTTCCAAAAGTAAGATTCGCCTTTATGTTCTTTTTTGGTCCGCAGTGGGTTTCGTTTTGGAACCCTACCATGGATGCCATTTTTACCCAGTCTTTTCCTTATTGCTGTCGTGAACCGACCTGAATTGAGGCAGGGGAGGCCTGCAGTTCTTTCGAAGTTGTCCCGAGTTCCTCTGTGGCCTCCTGGATGAGTCATTGGCGTTCTATTGGGGCAATCTTTGGAGGCCGGCCACTCCAGGGAAGGTTCACCACTGTTCCATGTTTTCACCATTTGAGGTTAATGGCTCTCCCGATGGCTCGCTGGAATCCGACAGCTTCAGAAATGGCTTTTGTAACCCTTTCCAGACTGATAGATGTCAATGACTTTATTTCTTGACTGTTCTGGAATTTCGTTGGATCGTGTCATTTTGTTGCAGGTTTTTCAGATCTTGATTTTGTTGGGACGGATTCTGTTTAGGTGATTTCTTGATTGAACGGGTCTGGAGGTTACTTTTTCCACACAGGGTCAGGTAACTTTCAATCGTTTTTTTCCCCCTTCATAAATGAAATCCCTGTTTAAAAACAGCATTTTAAGTTCACTTGGGTTATTTTTGTCTGATAATTACATTTGCTTGATTTGCTTAACTTGATGAGTTAAAGTGGGTAAACTATGCAAAAGTATTAGAATTTGAGAAGGGGCCAGTACTTTTTCAAGGCACTGTATATTATTTTAGACGTGACGAGGGCAATCCAGCTCTGTACTTTTTTCCCCCTTTAATTTTATTCATCAAAATCTAGCATTACAATTCAAACGTTGAAATATCCAAATTCAACAAGTGATCAATCACCGAACATCGACAGAACAGTACACATAACAACATAAAACTAAAACAAACAAAGTGAGCATTTCAAGCAGGCGTTGTGCGCGGACGCGTGTCCCGGGGTCCTGAGAGTGGCCAGTTTGCCGCGGTGCATTTTGGGTCTTTCCTTTCCAACCCAGACGCGCTCCTGCAATCATGGGTACGCCGAAAACGTTCGCCTTTTTCACCCACCAATCTTTGCCACTTTGTCCATTTGTCGTGACGACGCGCTACACGAACACCTTATGTGCCGTTTGCGATATTTTGTACGTGGGGGAAAAAACGTGTTAACGTGGCATGAAAACGGAACAATTTCCTCGTCGGCAACGTGCGGCGGCCATAACGCGGCCGCTCGGCTAGTTAGCACCTTAGCTTAGCACGGCTAGCTCAAATAAACACTGTCGAAATGTGACACGTGAGACGAATTGTCATGCTTAAACTGATATTATGTCCCTTAAGTCTTACTGTTGATGTCCAAGCTTAATGGTGGCGTGTTGTTGTTGGTCGCCATGCGATTACACTGACAGTCGCTTTTCTAACGTTTAGGCTGTTTCCTGTATTTTAAAGTAAAAGTAATTAGATGCTGTTAACTTGGTGTGAATCGTGGTCATGTGTGTTATGTATCGTTTTATTGTGATGCGATTTATGAGAAACGCGCTGTAAGTTACTCCATAGTCGTCTGTTGTGCAATTGTAGGCGTAGAGTTAAAAGTGCATAAATGGAAATTGGGAAGAATACAAATCTTGGAACCTAGTTTTTGCATTAAAAATTGAATTTTCTGCTTTTTATTCAAAGCTGAAACATGTTTCTAGAGTATGTATAAGAAAAAAGAAAGTAAAAACTCAGGAAAAAGTGGAACGTAAAACCATGAATTGCGTCGAATAAACGTATCCACATTTTTTTCCAGTTTATCTCGTTTTTTTTTTGTGGGGGAGATGCATACATTTTATACATTTTGTAATATATTTTTGAGTATTTTTTCTGAATCAAAACTCAATTTACATAGTTGTTGATTTTCTTAACCCAAGTCGCAAATGAGTTCTTTTTCACAATTTGGAGATTCATAGTACCATTTAAGTTAAAAGAAAAAGACTCAGAAATAAATACTTGTAAAAAAGGTTATGTTTCAAAAAGGCATGTGAAATATCTACTTTTTCTTTTTATCAAAACATTTAGTTTGGGTAAAGATGATTTAAAACAAACCAAGCAAGTAATTTGAATGAATTTAGTGCTTTTCAAGCATGAATTTGGAGCTAAATGTATGAATTCAGAGTCACGGTTTCCCCATTGTACAGTAACGAGAAAGCCACGTGTGGTCATGATCTTCAGTAGATTGCTTTTATTTGGTCTTCTGTAACCTAAATGGTGTGTGACATCCTTCCGTACAGGAAAGTGTCGTGGTCTGCGCACAGCCAGGAAGCTCCGCAATCACCGCCGTGAGCAGAAATGGCACGACAAGCAGTACAAGAAGGCCCACCTGGGCACCGCCCTCAAGGCCAACCCCTTCGGGGGGGCTTCTCACGCCAAAGGCATCGTGCTCGAGAAAGTGTACGTACAAAAAAAAAAAAAAAGAAAAACATACAGCGAACACATAAACAAGGTCCACCCACAATGGGTGCAAATCTGTGATATAGAGAGACCGTATTTATTTTTTCGGATGGGGCGGGCAGTGCCAGTAAGGAGGCTTCCGCGAATAACTGGAAAGGTTCCCCAAAAATTCACAACCCGTGGAATTCATGAATGGCGAAGATGGGTGCGTCCGCCGTGGCTGATGTAGTTGCGAGGCGTGTACTTAGCGATTGTGCGTGTGCGCAGCGGTGTGGAGGCTAAGCAGCCCAACTCGGCCATCAGGAAGTGCGTGAGGGTCCAGCTCATCAAGAACGGCAAGAAGATCACCGCCTTTGTCCCCAACGACGGCTGCCTCAACTTCATCGAGGTGATTCGTCGTCACTCCAGATTCTGTTTTTTTTTTTGTTTTGTTCGTTTTTTAAGTCTCGTCTTCTAATTTCTCCGGCGTCGGCCGATTCCCCCGCAGGAGAACGACGAGGTCCTGGTGGCAGGTTTCGGTCGTAAGGGACACGCCGTGGGAGACATCCCCGGAGTTCGCTTCAAGGTAGTCAAAGTGGCCAACGTATCTCTACTGGCGCTCTACAAAGGCAAGAAGGAGAGACCCAGGTCATAAAAGTGGCCCCTGGCAAACCAAATAAATGCTTTCAGTTCACATTTTCACATCTGCTGGGTTTTTCTTTCTTTCGAAGACTTTTCGTTTTCCATACAGAGGAAACATGTCACGTAACATATGGCTTCGACAAAAAACTGAGAAATTTAAAAAAAATTAAGTGTTAGAGGTGTCATCTCTGAAGTTGCGTGCAACGGCTATTCACACAGTTTACTGCAGTCGAAGTTGGCACAAATTGAGACCATCACCCTCAAATTGCTTTTTTCCACAGGAAAAAGCAATTTGAGGGTTTTACAGATGTAAAAAAAGGATGCATTTATCTAAAACAGTTTGACTATTAAAAAACAAAAACTGAAGCCCATGTTTGAAGATGAATATACAGTATGTTATTTTTCACTAGTGTTTTGGGATGTAAATACCAATGGAGAGGCATCTTGATGTGAAACTTTGCAAATAAAAAATGTTGGGGATTTGGATAAAATTTTTAAAAACTCATGTTGGAAAAGCATATTTTCTTAAATATTTTTTTTTTTTTTTTTTTTAGAATCCTAAATAGACTTGATTTTCCTGTTGAAAAAAAAAATGGTTTGCAGCCAAGTGTTGCAATAGAATCACTACAAATCCAATTCGGCTTTTATTTATAGATCACGTTTAAGACGTTTGACCAAAGTGTTGTACATGATAGTGAGGTTAAGAATGAATGTTACAGAAAAATGTGCCGCAAAAGCTCCGTAGTAATAAATAGCAAACATCCAAATATTGACTTTACTGCAGCAATTTTAGAACATGAACTCAAATATCGAATATAGGTATTACTGTACTACACGGTTGGTTACCAAACAGAAAGGTACAGATAAAAAAAAGTTAAAATGTTGCAATTCTTAGTGAGCTTCAAGGCTCGAGCGCATAACTTGAAGACAAAGCATGGTGAAGAATCAAGAATTTTCCAATCTGGAGTTGACCTGTTTGTACTTGGGAGTAATGTGACCGGTGAGTTGCTCACTTAAATATAGTAACAGATGGCACACACCCTCATCGCAAAACAACAACACGCCGCTAACACGGCCACACTGAAGCTTTCATTTCGTTTTCTCGAGATAAAAAGTGTAGGACAGGATTAGGAAGAGCTAAGCTGCCGTGAAGAAAACATCTCAGCTATTTTCATCTGCAAAAGGACAAGCAGACGACAAGAGGCAATCAAAAGGTGTCAATACGGTGTAATATCCATTTTGATGTTTAGATCAACACAATTTGTTTGCTTAACCAGCTGCAAAACAAGATTTTCGATGAAAAAATTGAAATTGTGAGTGACTTTGGTCTGAAAGATTTTTGCAGATACTGTATGTATATATACATATCTAAATCACACAGTAGATTGTTTGTATTTTGGATCAAATAAAAATTGGACATATTGTTATGGTTTAAAAAAAGTATTTGCTGTTTTTTAGATTAAAAGAGAATATTTTAGCTGAACCACATTTTTTTCCCCCATAAAATGTATGTACTTATTTTTTTCCATCCAAATTACAAATGTTTTGTCCAGTAAAATAATTGAAGGAAATTACAAAATTTGGAGTTAAAGTACTTGCTTCTTTTTTTTTTTTTTTTTTTTAAATTCATAGAATGAAAAAAATACGTTTTTGTTGTGGTCCAGTTTCTGCAAATGTACATTTTCAAATCAACACATTTCTATCCAGATTTTCAAAAATGGCGACTGTGTCTCTTAGCATGGAATTCGAAGGATTAGTGATGAAGGATGAGGAGGTGGAGGATGAAGACGACGCAGCCGTGCAGTATATGATCCAACAAAGCCTGTTGGACGCCAACAAACACAAGCAAGTCGGCACAAGTGCCACAACAACACACAGGTTGCTTTTAACTATCCTCATTGGGAATACCCAACTATCAACATGATGCCAATCGTCGTTAAATCCGATTATTTTTCAGCTCTGAGGGCGCAGACGGTGTCTCCATTTTCACCGCAATAAGGCAAGGTGAGGCGATATCAAATGCGAGCAACTGTATCACGATACGGCTTGACACTGTAATCGATATGTTGGCCAAAAGACACAAGCTCGGAAGAAAAAGAAATTGCCACAACGTGGACACTCGGATGAAGTAATACATCGGAATATCGCTATTTTGTCTTGGCTTGCCCGCAACTCCCGTGACGCTTGTCCAACGATATTGACTGTATCGCGATACGGCGATTGCGCTACGATCGATACATTTGACTAAACCCAGGTACCGTATCGATATTTTGTCATCGATTTCCCACTCAGTGTACGAGCACGCTCCTTTTCCAGTGATATCGGTTGTGTCACGATACAGCAGTGGCGACATAATCGACATATTTGACGAAACCCACATACAATACACGAGGCTCGTGATAGTTTGTCGTAGGTCACGGAGGAACCCCGGATACGATATCATCACAGTACGATCAAAAGTATCGCGATACGGTATTGAACCAGTCGCATCCACGCTTTGTGTACATGTAAGAAAGCGATACGGTTTGGATTATCACTCAGGCCGTGAGAAGCCGGCGGAGGATCTGAGCGTCAACCACAAAGAGGTTTTCTTCCAAACGGACGGCCGAGGAGGGACGGCCCTCCACGAGGCTTCGGCCCAGAGCAACCGAACCACGCTGGAGCTCACTTACGCAGGTCCGTATCGGAACCGCTCCCGTTTTCGCCCGCTCGCCTCATACGAAACGACCTCCAGCTACGGGCGACGAGGCCCTGGAGCGTCGGACGGCGCGAGGCGAAACGCCGCTCTTTCTGGCCGTGGAGCGAGGCCTCCTGGACAACGCCGACTTCCTGGTTAGATGCGGCGCCCGGCCCGACGCGCAGAACCGGGACCAGGACTCGCCGCTGCTCGTAGGTGGGTTTTTGTACTCCTCTAGAGTGTTCAAAAAAAGAATCCTAAAAGGTGGAAAACTCAATTTCTGCGACGGCGGCGGTGCGTGGCGGCACCTTCGGAGGGGGGCGGCCGTCGACCGGGCGGGCCGCCACGACCGGCGGCCGCTCCGCGAGGCCTCGCCGGGGGACGGGGCGGCGCCCGACGCCCGCGGGCGCTTCGGACTCACGCCGCTGGCTCTGGCCGCGCAGGCGGGACACCTGGAGGTGGCCGAGGTCCTCCTCGGGGAAGGTGAGAACAAAAGCACCAAAGGACATGGAAGACCGATGCAAGTAGACTGACAATACTGCATCGCACTACTATCATTACTACTACCACTACGAATACTACTACTTTTAGTACTACCAATAATAACTAGTACCATAACTACTACTCCCACTTCTGTTATAACTGTTGCCAGTCATCACAACTTCTTTCACTATAACTACTACTACGACTAACCACCACTACTATTAAAACTACAACAACTAATAATAACTAATACTATTACCACTTGAACTACTAATGAGTACCACTACTATTAATAACGACCACGGCTAATACTATTACGTACTACTTCTACCACCACCACTACTACTAATAGTACAACTCTATACGTTTTTGTAACTAATACTATTACTAAGAAACACTACTGCTAATAACTGTTACGAGTACTACTAATGATAAGTACCACCACCACTAATAATAATTATAACCAGTACTGATACTACTAACAATGAAAACGACTACCCCTGCTACGACTATTACTACTACAGTACCACTAATAACACCACTAATACTACTATCAGCTACGTTAAATATGAATAACTGCTCATAACTACTGTGACGAACACCAATAACTACAACTACTACCACCACTACTAATGCTCACTCCGTTTTTTGTTGTTGTAATACTATTAGCACGAGCACCACTAATAGTTACTACTACTGCCATTACTACGCATCACAATAACTACGACCACGACTAATCGGTATCACGATCGCCATCACTATCATGACGACGATTCGCAGCAGTCGGACCGAGCGAGTATTCGATTGTCGATGCCGCGGCAGGAGCGGACGCGCTGTCGCAGGCTCAGGACGAGGCGTCCGTGCTGTACGAGTCGTGCGTCGGCGGGCACCTGCCCGTACACCGCGCCGCCCACAGGGGGCACCTGCGGTAAGACTGACACATCGCATGTCACACCTGCAGTACGATATTCGAGCTGCTTTCCTTCTAATATACTGCAGCAACGATCGCGCAATTGCTGGATGATTCATTGTACTGTCGGTATCATTGCGAACACATCCGACGATATCCCCGGTTATACGTCGTACGGTGCCGATTGTTTTCTCCTTCCACTTCATTGGCATTTTCCATTATCGGCGTATCGTGATACCATCGTGCCTGACTTTTCGTCCAATGCTGTATATCAATCCCTGCTGTATCGTGATACCGCGCGATGCGGAGTGTGTGTCGGTGTGTCCGTTTGTGCAGAGCCCTGACGCTGCTGATTCCAGTCACTTCCACGGAAGACATTTACAACAGCGGAATGAGTCCATTACATTGCGCGGCTGCCGGGGGACACGCACACTGCATCCAGGTGCGCGCGCGCGAGCGAGCAATTGTGTGCGCGTGCACCTGCTGACCGCGTTTGCGGCAGGCGCTGCTGGAGGCGGGTTTCGACCCCAACTACATGCCGCACCCGAGCGTGCGTCGCGGCTACGACGACGAGAGGAAGTCGGCGCTCTTCTTCGCCGTGTCCAACAACGACCTGCCGTCGGTGCGCCTCCTGCTGGAGGCCGGCGCCATGACCAACCAGGACCCCGTCAAGTGTCTGCAGGTATCAAAAAGGCAAGGGCGGGACACCAAAGTACATGGAGTGACAGCTTTCGAGATCAAAAATTATTTTGCTGATATGCCTTCACGCGATGACCTAATGACCCATAAATATTTTTGGGGTCAAATTGGACCCTGAACAGGGTCCAGAAAACAAACAACCATCCATCCATCCATCCATTTTCTGAGCCGCTTCTCCTCACTCGGGTCGCGGGCATGCTGGAGCCTATCCCAGCTGTCATCGGGCAGGAGGCGGGGTACACTCTGAACTGGTTGCCAGCCAATCGCAGGGCACATACAAACAAACAACAATTCGCACTCACATTCACACCGACGGGCAATTTAGAGTCTCCAATTCATGCAGGTTTTTGGAATGTGGGAGGAAACCGGAGTGCCCGGAGAAAACCCGCACAGGCACGGGGAGAACATGCAAACTCCACACAGGCGGGGCCGGGGATTGAACCCGGGTCCTCAGAACTGTGAGGCTGACGCTCTAACCAGTCGGCCACCGTACCGCCACAAACAACCAAACAAAAAAAAACAAAAAAACTGTCCAATCAGGGAAATGGAGTAATACCTCAAATTCCAGCCCATGATGAAAACTTTCTAGATCTGTTATTATTTTGTCAATATACCTTTGGGTGATAAAGTGATGACCTCCAAAATGTTTTTGGAGGCGGGTCAAATTCGACCTGGGACAGGGTTAAAAAAAAAAATAATAATAATTCCACATGCTTTGACCTATAACAGATTTAAAAAAAAAATATGTTAAATAAGGGATATAGAGTCATACCCCAAGTTAAAGCTCATGATGAGAGTTTCTAGATCGATAGATGTCATAGTTGACTAGTAACGGGTTCACAAATCGGATTACAGCTAAGTACATGCAGTGATACCTCAAGTTAAAGGGCATGATGAGACCTTTCCAGACCTTTTATTGTTTTGTGGCTATACACTCATGTGATGCAGGAATGACCCAAAATTCAGTTTTTCGTATCATAGTTGATTAGTAACGGGTACACAAATCGGATTACAGCAAAGGACATGCAGTGATACCTCAAATTAAAGGCTATGATGAGCACTTTCCAGACATGTTTTTTAATTTTTTTTTATTTATATCTATTGTTAATCTGTGTCTTGTCTTTTCAGGTGGCTCTGCGTTTCGGCAACTACGAGTTGATCCGAACGTTGCTGCGATACGGCGCCAACGTCAACTTTTACTCCAGAATCAACACCACGCATTTCCCATCGGCCCTGCAGTACGCGCTCAACGACGAGGTGCGGCGACTCGCGTCTTCGCTTTGGAGGCGGCGGCGACGGGATGAGACTGTGACGTGCGTGATGTGTGTGCGTGTGTCAGGTGGTTGTGAGGATGCTGTGTAACTACGGTTACCACGTGGAGCGTTGTTTCGACTGTCCCTATGGCAACGGATCGCACGTTCCCGAGGATTATGAAGGCTGGACCAACACTGTCATCAAAGACACCATGGTAGGTAGCTGACTGACACACACACACACACTTGTACACGTAAACGTAACTAAAACTGCACGCGTGCGCGTCAGTTCTGCGAGGTGATCACGGTGTCGTGGCTCAAGCCCCTGTCTGGTCACGTGGTCCGGGTTCTGCTGGACTACGTGGATCACGTGACCCTGTGCAGCAAACTCAAGGCGGCAGTCATGGAGCAGCAGCAGTGGGGCGACATCTGCAGGCTGCAAGGTGAACTACAACAAACAACGCACAGATCACACTATTGCGTACACTTAGGATCATAAATGACACGTTATTAAAAAGTATTCTATATTAAACTGTAATCTAATCAATAATGATACAAGTATGAATATTAAAATACTTTAAAAGTGTTTTTTTTTAACCTTCTGTTAATTTGTAAAATAAATGTAATTATATAATTTTTAATGCGTCTTTGAATGTGTCCCTTACGATAGTTCTATAATTACTATTGATATCATTACCATTATTATTATTATTATTATCACATCCTACTTCTTCTGTATTACAAATGCCAAATATGTAAAATTATTGGAAAATAGAAGTTTTTAAAGGATTTGGATTGCCCTTCTCACACTTTTTGGTGTTAATGACATGCATAAAATGAATTCCCATGCATTTCAATAAGTGCCCCTGAGAATTCTAAGTATAATTTTTTAAATGACTACTATTGCTTTTTATGATAATTATTTCACCTTACAATTTATATGGCTCAATGTTGGACATAAAATCATAATTTTCTGATGTGAAAATTAATTCACATCAATTGAATTATATACCTATGATATATTCATTTCCATATATTCCAATTTGTAACAAAAACTCATTAACTGCCAGCCTTCCCAGTTAACATGGATGATTTGACTTGTAAAACCGTCAATGGCAGTGAACGTGTTTCAGAACTGTTCAACGCTACCATGCAATTTGTGTGAGTGTGGAGGCAGGTGTACCTAACGCAGTGGTGAACCGTGTGCTCGGCCCTCAGAAAACGCCCGCTGCCTGCAGCATCTGTGCCGCCTGCGCATCCGCAGCTGCCTGGGCCGCCTGCGCCTGCGCTCGCCCATCTTCATGAGCTTCCTGCCGCTGCCGCCGCCGCTCAAGGACTACGTCCTGTACCGCGAGTACGACCTGCACGGACAACTGAAGAATGCGCACACGTGATTCATATTTTTTACTTGTTGCTACAAAACACATGGAGTCACGCGGCTAATTAAAGGCCTCGATTAGGGCTTTCCAGATATGTAATTATAATATCAATAACCCTGCATGTGATGAGGTAATGACCAAAAATATGTTTTTGTCAAATTTGACGAGTAACCAGCTCAAACAAAATCAATTTACAAAAAAGTACAGAGAGTAATACCTCAAATCAAATGTCATAGAGGGGGCTTTCCACATTTGTAATTATTTTGTAAACATATCCTCATATGATTAAGTCATGACCAAAAATATGTATTTTTAATTACAGGGTCAATTCTTTTGCAACAAAGTAAATTTTCGTACCTCAAAGCTCATCAGAGCTTTTCAGATCCTTAATATATAATTGGGGGAGGGGGGTTAAATTGGGTGGGTGTCAAATTTGATTAGTAACAGGGCCAAATATCAATTTGCAACGAAGTACATACAGTAAAGTGGCACATTAAATTTCCCATGCTATAACATTTTTTTTTTTTTTTTTTCCAATAATCGATGTCCTGGCGGTTTAGTGTTTAAAGGATGTTACATTCAATCGACAAACCGAATAGATGTCACTTTAACCAGGTCACAGACTCATTTTGACCTAATTTATGCATAAAAAAGTGTGCGGGGGCTGATCTTGATAGCATGGGACCTTTAAATGAAATGTCATCATGACAGCTTTCCATATCTGCAATTATGTTGCCAATAAATCAACATAGCATGAAGGACAAAAACTTTTTGTTTTTCCTAACCTGACTTATTGGAAAGAAAAATGCTCATCAGGGGGGGGATAATTAAAAAAAAAAAAAAAAAAAAGTACACCAGGAGGCCAAAACCATCTGGAAAGTTTTAATCTCACGGTCACTGTTCTACCAAACAGTTAGGGATTGTGTCAGCTGTAGAAAATAAATGCAAGTAATATATATCCATGACAACATCCAGGTGTGTAGGGGAGGGCGGCTCATGCGACGCCTGAAAGCGGGGTGGGGGGCCTCGGCCCTTCCAAAAAGTCCTACAAGGGCCACAAGAAATCAACGGACTGTTTTTACAAGTGCATCAAATGCTACCCGAGCCTGCGTTCAAAAGGTGATGGGACACTACAAACACACGCACAGCCAGTGTTTGGATGGAGTGTCAGACCAGTACGAAGAAGAGAATACTGCTAAATAGTCCCCTCAAATGTGACTCTGTGAGTATATCATCTCTTTTTTTAACACTTTGGGAGAGACACGTAAAAGACATTCAACCAGGCAGGTAAAAGGTACAATAAAAAAATAAATTATCACCTCAATAAACCCCCAAAAATAAAACATTTGCCTTTTTTTTTTAATTTTTTTTTTTTTATTGGGGGCCAATAAAATTGGGGGCGCGTGTATGGCCTCAGATGCTCACATCTGATTGGTCCCAGAGACGAGCATGTGATGACGGGACCAGGAAATGTCGCTTCAAGCGGGGCGTGTACGTGACTGAGAGAATTGGCAGGTCCGATAAGATCAGCTCAACAATAAAATGACACATTTTAAAGAGGATTTTACACCGGTGATGTGCTTTTTTTTTTTTTAATGTGTAAAATGAGTAAATTGGAGAGTAGATGGCTATACTGTAAATAAAATGACATCCACCAGCAGGGAATACTACACGAAGTGCACATTTATGTGCGGCAGGATGGAAAACGCGACTAGAAAAGGAATCATGAGCGTAATGTTTCTCAATGACACAAACTAGTGACAATTATTCATCTTTTAAAATGAGCACAAAGCACAGAACTCGCCACGAGGTCTACTCGTCGGGTGCACCTGCGCATTAGCGTCCCCGGGGGACGATGTTGCCCTTCTGTCCTGCTGAAGAAAAAGCAAGAAAAAAAAAAAGGCTATCGCTTTAAAAGATGCCCCCTGCAACATTTCCACGGTAATGAGGCGGCAAGAGGAATTTGATTGACAGCACTGACCGCCATTTCACGCAGGGATCCGAAGAAAAACGGTAAGAGAAGATTGGACACGGTATCTGCCTGTGGCTTTCACACAGAACTCGGCCAAGATTAGATATCGCCACGACACGGCTTCCCGCAAAAAAAAAAATAATAATTACACATACTGTCCGCGCTCTACCTTTGGTACTACCTCGAAAGATGGAAAATTCGAGGGTCGCCTTCGTCGCCCTATTCCGTGTCCCCATCCAAGCGCATCTGTGTGAAAGGGTTAAGGTCTCGCAAAACGGCCGAAGCCATTCAAAATTTCAAAGCGGGATAAATGTGACAACGCCACACGCTAACCCACAATCAGATGGTTAGATGACTTCGTCGCCGAGCATCTGGCAGCGACAACCAGGCGGGAGAAGTGAGTGTCGGCTGTAAAAATTCACACCCCTGTCAAAAAGGCTGGCTGTGTGTAAGGGGCTTTTTTTCCCCCACTGAGCGATCGCAAAGACGTAACAGCAGATCCCGAATTTATCCGCACTCCAAAAAAAACGGGATATGTCAACAGCCGTCTGTGCCGAGTGGCTGAAGATTCACATCCTCGTTCCACTGGCCCAGCGTTTTTTCATTTTTTTCATTTTTTGAATAAACAGCTCTGCTACTAACCCTGAAGGCTGAAAATTGCCAGGCGAGGTTGGGGCTGTTTATACAAAACAGGCAGAAAAAAAATCCAGCTTCTTTCATTCTTCCGCAAAATTGTCGCGTCAGAGGCAGTGTAAAAGGGGTTTGTTTGAGTGTGTGTGCGCGCGCGCGCATTGAGCCTCAAGAGTTTGTCCACTCGCCACCGTCCCGCATCCTGGCTGTTGTTATAGTAACAGGTGTTGCCATGGCGACACTGCAAGGTGTAGAGTGTGCGGTGGTGCGCGCGGTGCGGGATGGAAACGTCAACTTCCGTATTTCGTCCCGAGTGTTCACTGCAGGCTTTCGGCCCGCAGACCTTCTAGGATCCTGATCAGGCTCTCCAGGCCCAGCACGTAGCCTCGGTCGGGCCCTTCGTGGATCGCCGTGTCGCCACGGAAACCCTTGAAGGTGGAGTGGGCGAAGTCGATCATGCGAACGTCCACCAGGGGGGGCTGCTGCTTCCGCTGGGGCGAGGGGGCGGAGGGGGGCGGAGGCAGGGGGGACAAGGCGGGCGCAGGGCAGGAAGAGGAGTCCGGATGGGACGGAGGGTCGTCGGCGCCGGGGGTGTCGCCTGCCGTAGGTGCAGGCGGTGGTAGCGCGAGGGGTCCGGGATTACCGCAGTGGGACTCCTCGGGGGCCCCGGGAGTCTTCTGCCTGCTGACAAGCTGCCCAGAGTTCAAACCAGCAGGAGACTCGGGTTTCTACGAGTAAACACGGCAAACGTTAGTGCCAAGATAAAACAAAAAACAACAACAACCTCCGCGCCAGTAGGGGTTGACTTGATAAACTCGATTCATCTCACAGCTGTTACATTTCAGGCCTTTTTTTTTCTCCAGTCAATTTTGGTGGAACCCCAACTTTGTCGCACACTCGGCCCTCACCTTTCCCTCGTAGATGATGAGCAGCGAGGACGAGTAGAAGCGGTAGGACGCCTGGCGCTCCAGCACCGCCTTGAGGCTGCGCAGCTTGTGGAGGACGGGCTCGAAGAGGTCCCGCCTCAGGCCCCGCCCGTTGTGCATGTACTGCTGCAGGGCCTGGCCGAATCCCTCGGCGGACAGGCCGCGCCCGTAGTACTTGTTCCGGCAGAGGTAGTGGCCCGTGTTCAGCTGGTAAACCTGCCGACACACGGACACTCTCGGTAATGCGCTTTGCCGCCATCGACAGGACTGGAGGGGGAACAGTCCCACCTGGCATGGAGTCACATGGACATTTGGAAATTTCAAATGGTCAGCATGACCGTTTTAATTCTTAATCATCGTCCTACCGCTTGATTTGCTCTGCTGTGCAGTTAAACTTATTTATATTGGCAAGTTTTATGCATAATGCCAATACAAAATATGCATGTCAGGTGCAGGTCCAATTTTTGTCCACTTTGGGCCACCGTGCTCTCGTTCTACACTGTAGTATCGGTGACTTTGAATGTGTGTGCCTTTAAAAGTGGGGCCCGGCCTGCTGAGTGACGCCCGAGTCAGTGAATGAGAGTGCAGAGTTGTCTGCTGTTGGCTCAGGATAGCGGTGGGCAGAAAAGTGGCTAACCGTTAGCCAGAGGGCATGCCGTTGAGCGCCGTCAGTTGTGGCCTTTGCATGTACTCGTTTTGCTTTTATTTTTGTTACCGTTTGTTCAACAAAGTGATTGAAAGTGCACCGGAGGCGACCACTATCCTTTCCATTCACTTGTACTAGCGGTGGGAGGCGATATTAAATTAGCTAAAAATGTCGCCTTCACTATACACGTGTAGTTGTGTTTTTTTTTTTTAACTGTGAAATGAACTCAAACTTTGGACACCCTTTTTTACGTACACTTTCCTCCTGGCTCGACACTTTTGCTATGCGAGTCTGCAAAAACAGTCTGTGTGGGGGAAAAAAAATAAAAAATAAAAATCACTGCAAAATTCCACGATATACTGAAAAATCCACTATATCAAATTATATGTACAACTTAAAAATCTGCAACAAAAGGTGAACCGCAATATAGCGAGGATGACTGTACATTGTTTATTGTGTAAATGTGTCTATTTTTGTTTCCATTTCTAATAATTGATGCTCTTGTTCCTCTTTTATCATCTCGAGTGAGCGCCATTCGATTTAGCCTCTTTTACCAAGAAAGCTTGCAAATGTGACAGATGCTCGTTGCTCGCTCGACGCTAGCTACTGGCCCGGGCTTGAACGTTTGGTGCGCTCGACTCTCAATCGGTGAAACGGTGGCGGCCCGTGGTCAAAGTGTGACTGGACGCCGCAATATCGCCACCGTTACACAAAATGAAGAATTGTCACAAAAACGCTGGCATTCTTCTGCCTTCGCTTTTTACATATAATGCCGCAAAAATCGGAATACAGCCGCGTCGGTTTCGACGTCAAATAATGAGGCGGTCGACTTTCGGCATCGTGATTTTGAACGTTATTAACAGTCATAACTTTACTCTATAAAACAACGATCGCAGCAGCAGCAAGCGTTGCACATAATAAAGATCGAACACAGGTCAAACAATACAGCGACAATAAAAGCTTTCCCGGTCAACTTCCTCCATTTACACAGAACCGCAAGACGGGAAACGGGTGAATTAATAGCGGCGTTTTACCTGCATGCCGCACAGGCGCACCCCCAGCGTCGCCGAGGTGCTCTGCTCGCACTTCTTCATCTGCCTGGCCGCCTTCTCCTCGGAGGCGTCGTCGCCGTGCTGCCGGGTGCCCATCTTCAGGTCGAGGATGCACGGGTAGGAGAAGTGGTGGACCACGTTCTCCAGCAACAGGAACTCTGGGTGGGACGCCGCCGTTAAGGGGCTGCAACGGAAGCTGCGAAGCGGTTAACACCGGCACGTTCTCGTCACCTTTAACTTCCTGTCGGTGCGCTCATCACATGTCCCATGACGTGCATTGCGCCGTGGGGGGGTAACATTTGTGATCTTTCTGTAGCTACATGGTGTCAGTGAGTGTGTGCGCGCGTCGCCAGGCACCTGCAGACTGGGCTCTTTGAAGCAGGAGATCAAAATGGGACCACACGACCCAATAACTCGCTTTGTGTCATCACAGGCTCACGCGCATTTACATCCTGTACCTGCTCAGTATTGTTGTGGTACATGGACACAGTGATCAGATGATAAAACGCTAATAAAATGGAGATTTAGTCTTGCTTCAGAAGTTCAAATTTGGTCGCAATTTGACAAAATCTCTGGGAAGCTCCTGGAAATAGCGAACCTTCCCCTGAAATGGACGCCTCAAACCATAATGTCGTTTCAGGCACGGATGGCGTCTGGACATGTTTGCGGGCCCACTCGTGCTGGACACGCTAACTATATTTCCTGTTGCCCTTTGCGGGACGAAAAAGCAAGCAGTTCAAAAACAAAACAAATTGCCCGAATGGCTGCCACGAGCCAAGATGGCAGACTTTCCGTGCCATTTCAGTGATGGCTTATGAAGACTTTTTTGTGGGTCTCGTCATGATGGCCGTGCTTAGCAAATTTCATGTTGGGGGCTGAAAGTTGACATTTTCAGATCGTTTGACGAACCCCTGGAAATGGACTCAAAAATGCCGCTTGAACCAAATTGCAATAACCAAACCTGAAACTCCTCCCAATATAGCGCTGTCTGTCTACCCAGCATGTGTCGTCCAAATTGGCTAGCCATTGGAGAAGCATTTCTCGGAAGAGTTCCTTTTGGACACCTGAAAATGGCTAAAAGGACTCTCCGATGCTGAGACTTCCTAGATGGCAACGCTCCGCCCGAATGCGTTTCCCTGAGGAGCGGCTGTCCATTTGCCGTCACTGGCCCACCGCTGAGGAGGATACTGAAGAGCTTGCGGTCTTTGGACTCGGAGCGCATGCGGCTGAGCTGCTGCTTGTGGCAGCGGAGGCTCCAGGGGTTGTGGCCGATCTTCTCCGAGCTCAGCCCGCTGTTCCAGTCCAGCATCTGGAAGGGCAGGTCCGGGTGGATCTTCTGCTCCGACTTCGGACTCTTCAGCTCGGCCGGGTTACTGCCAGATGAGGAGAGACGAGGATTAAGGAGGCATTGTTGACGACATACGCTATCCCGCCGGACATTATCCAATGGTTTCTATTTATGACGTGACATCTACTTTTTTTTCCCATTAGGAATAAAAAACAAAAAAACAACAACACAGGTAGCAAGCAACTGAAATTGAGGAAGTTCTCAGAATCACGTTCAAAATAAAGCCTTCATTCATTCATTCAATCAGCTAAAATGAGCAAGTGAAGCAACAAGACAGGCGCAACAGCGTACTTCTCAGCGGGTTCCGCGTCGTGCGCGTCCCGCCGCTCGCCGCGTTCGTCCTTGTGCTCGGAGGACGAGGAGGAGCGGTGGAGGCTGCGGCGGGAGTGCTTCCGCCGCGGCTGCTCCCGCTCGGCCGGCTCGCGCTCCTCGTGCTCGCCGGCTCCCGCCTCGGCGTTGTGGCTCTCGCCGTACGGGTAGGCCACCAGGTTGATGTAGCCGTCAGAGTCGCCCTCGAAGCACACCGACACCACGCCTGGCGGGACGAAAACGTCGGCGAGGTTACCGTTCGTCAGGCGGCGCATTCAACTGCTGCTCGTTGCGAGGCGAGTTCACTGCCGGGTCACTCGTACCTCGAGGCGCCGCTCTACTTTGTTTCTGAGAAATCCGACATTACAAAAGAAAAAGAAATCTTCTTCTACTTCCCTGCTTCTTCAACTGTTCTCGGAGCAACTTTTGCGCCGATACCGCAACTGCGGTTATAAATAACACGCAACTAGCACAACGCGAGTCAGAGGCGGCCAAAAATTCGGCCAATTGGGGAGCGGATTACAGATAATTAGATGGGAGGCGTGCTGTTTCAGGAAATGACTATTTTAAGCTCCTCGTGTCTGCTGAGGTACGATGGACTTCTTCAACTCAGCATCTGCAAACAAACCTGAAAGCCCTCGCCCGTCTGGTGCCATTATGTCAGACGTCTTCGGTGTGCAGACCTCCACGGCTAAATATAGACACTTTATGGACCGCTGTTGTCATGGCACCCAGGGAACCTGCAGCACCCTGTAGGGGTCTTGCTGTAGCGCCTTTTACGGCGCCGGTACAAACTGGACACTTGTCTGTCAACGGCACCGACACCAAATGGGGAAGTCGAGCAGGCAATTTTCCACCTTCTTCAACATGGGCTTGGCCGTAAACAATTTGGAAGTGGCATTTAAAAAAATGGTTCACTATCTGCCAAAACCGCTGCTTGCTGTGAAGTGAGCCGAGTCCACAGCGCTGGCAAGTCAAAGCAAAATATTTGTCTGGTCACTCGCATCTCGAGGCACCACTATGCATGACACAATACTTCCGGCAATAACTCCAAAACTCCACTAGATGGCGGTATCGCTCCATAAACACTTCCTGTTCCTGCTCATGTCTGTCTGACATCTTCACAGATTCACTTGATATTGACTTTAACTGTACACAACTTGTTTTCAAACTTGTCCGAAAGTCAAAAATGTGAGTTACATTTTTGCCTATTTAAAGGTGAGTGGTTGGATCCTGCTATAAAAAAACAACAAAAAACTTCTTTCTGGCGTGAGAGCGCTTTCGCATGAAACGTGTTGACAGTGTACAGCGTCAGCAGGCGTGTGTGTGTGTGTCGGGTGACAATGTGTGCGTGTATTTACAGTCACAGAAAGCACCCGAGTCAGCGGGTACCTTTGTACTCGGGGGTGAACTCCTTCATCTCCGGAGGCAGAGATTCATAAAAGCGCTGCTCCCTGCTGATCAGAGGCTTGCAAACCGTGTGGTCGTCGTAGCGCATCATGCTGGTGTGACCCCCCACCTAGCACACACACACACACGTTACAATAAAATGAAACACACGGAACGCAACGGTTTGCCGGCTCAACGACAGTTGGAGCAATTTCCCGCCTTTGGCCGGGTACTGAGTAAAGGGCCGTTTTGGCAATTTTCCTGGATCTCGGGTAAAAAAGGCCGGTGTTCCATCCATCTGAATATAAGCGCCATTATTCCGTCCCAGGCCCACATTGTGCTGCTTTTGGTGTGTGCACTATAATACAAACACAAATGAAGAAGAGTTTCATAACACATGACTCAGTAAGCTGCAGTAATATTGGTCATTTTTCACAGAGGATAAAGAATATATGCATGAGTACAGCGGACGACTGTTATTATATTGTATTTTCTATGTGCGTTGCGAGCATTTGTGTTAAAATAATCCACTGCTTAAAGGGTTAATAATACCGCGACGCAGTTGCCGTTCGTTAGCCTGTCTATGGCGGTTTGCATTGCCTCTTCGCATTAAGCTTGCGTACTTTACTACTACTTGTTTGAGATACACATCGTGCATTTCTTTTTGTTGGACGTATTGTAGATGTTTAAAGTTCCTACGGGCGCTTTGTCGCAGTCCCCTTCGCCGTTCACCAGAGTCGGTAGGAAGCGCTTCGAGCTGTTTTGCTGAACGTGGAAGTAGGTTGCGCGTAGATTGGCGCTGTCTGACAACAATTTTAGACTTCACACCAGATGCTGGTGCTGGGGTCACGTAATTGTTCACTGCTGTGTTTTCCTACAGGAACAATTGGAAATCCCAACCAATCGAGTGGCCTCCTGGAAAGGGACTCATTTGGACTTTGTTCCCCCTCACCTGGTGCATGAAGGGCTCGAGTGGAACGCCTCCACCTCGGGATCGAAGTGATGCGCCACCCCCTGGCCCCGCCCCCTGTAGCTTGCTGTCCATGTTGTTGGTGTGCGGGAGGCACATGGCTCCTGGCGGACAAACCGTACCTCCTCCTGCGGAAGGGAACGTGGTTTTTAAGCGATCTTCAAAACAAGATTTAAGACCTCACGCTTAGACGTGGTCTTACCCGGCACATGGACTCTGGCGGGCAGCGAGGGCGAGGGCGGGGCACAGGGCACCACGGGCTGCTGGGAGCGCACGCCGGCTCCAGGGGGAGGCGGCGCCAGACCGAAAAACCACCTCTCGAGTCCTCCGATCAAGCGTGCGGTGCGCTCCGCCGCCCGCTCAGCGCAGGTGCCCGTTCAGGACTGCGGAGGGCGCGGAGTTCAGGTCACTTCCTGGGAAGACAGGAAATGACGCTAACATTTAAACCGGTTTTGTTCCATGGACATCGTCCTGCTCCTTCCGGCGTGCACGCCTTGGCCTCCTGGGGTCAATATAATACAGACAATCGGCGATAATTGGTCAGTGAGCCGCAGTAGTAATCGTTGTTCTTCGCAGAGGATAAAGACGATACGCCTTTGAGCTTTGTTATATCTATCTACATGTGTTTAAATATCTGTATCTTATAGGGTTATTACACCACAACAGCAATGATATTCGTTAGCCCGTCTGTGGCATTTTGCATTGCTTGTCAGCATTAATTTAAGCCGACTTGAAGCCAAAGCAAAAAATAAAATAAAAACGGGAGAAACAAACAAAAGCATTAGCATTCCGAGTCCACCATCTCGTGCCGAGCGTCCTCACGCCGTCAAGCTTTGTTTTCCGAAGTCCGACAGAAGCCGCAAATGTTTCCCAGCTGACGTCTTTAAAGCGCCGTGCAGAACATTTAACGGTTCACGTTGGCTTTCAGCGGCACCAATAAAGCAAAAGAATGGATTCAAAGCTGGCCCATTGCTGAGGAACGCCAATAATACATCAAATTATTAGCATGTGAAACGACGACACCAGAAAGCACATTATTGGAAAACAACTGTGGATTTTTTTCCCCCCTCAATTACCACATCAAACAAAGAAGAGAACAAAACAAAAAAAACAGCATTGTATGTCAATGACAATGCAGCTGGGACAAACATGGAGTAAATAAGTAGTCTGTTTGCCCAAATGTGCCGCTGAACATGGAAAAAGGACCATTGGAGTCCAGAGGTCAGTTTTACTGTTACGAATGAAAGCAAAATTGCACTTTGATTGTTTGGCTTTCTAAAGTTGGAGCCTTTGCCTTGTACAAAATGTGTGCTGGCTTACAAAGTACAGTAACAATCGTTCATAACCACGCCAAAAAGAATCCTTTTTAAAACCGTAACAGAGCCTTGCAATTGCAACCCTACTTTGAAGCCCTAACCATGGCTTGAAACCCGAATCCTAATTTCCAGCCCTCATCAAGGATTGAGAACCTGAATCCTACTTTGAAGCCCTAACCAAGGCATGAATAACCTAATTTGAAACACTACGCCACGCTTGAAACTATTTTGAAACCCTAACGCTGTGTTCAAACTGTAAGTGTAACTAACCATTATTTGAATGACCGATTTATTTCTTTGATTCATGGATGAATTTCCACCAGGGCATGATTTCAAATTGACAATGCAGAAAATGTGCAAACCCGAATCGATTACAATTCAGTTACTGGTTTTGTGTGTCATCCCAAAAAACGTTGAGGATTGTTTTCCAAAGTAAAAGCAGACTTTGGTCAATGTCTTATTTTGATGAAACACAAAGACAACTCGTCCTGCTTACATGGATGACTACAGAGATCAAGAGAATATCGACTGTTTCGAGAAACTAAATCTGAGGATTTGGACATTAAGTTTAACAAGGTCCCTAAACAAGCACCGTAATCATCAATGATCAAAATTGGATAACGGTTGCACCTCCACTTGAAACCTCAACGCGGTCTTCGAGCCCCAGTAAGGATGCCTAAACCTTGTTTGAAACAAACTGTCCTCCTGCTTCCCGTATCGAGACGTCTGGTAAAAGCCAGAGCTTCTCATTAAAAGCTTTCTGCCGCTGGGCTTTCGTGGTGAACACGGTGAGCCGAAAATCCTGTTTGGGCCGCACTGCGTGACGCAGACAAGTCAGGCTGAAGTTTCGAACGTTGCCGTTGGCGTACGTTTGCAGCCTTCCGTGTCTTTCCCGGCGAGGGGAACGGACGAAGCAGGCAAGCAATCAGCTTACGCGTGTCTGATTAAGTGTCTATTTGTGACCGGAGTAAGCCGAGATAGAGCCGATTAGAAATCGTTATCGTTGGCGTCGTATTGTGTCTTGAGGCAACGGAGGCTAAATGAATTCAGGGCCGACTCCTTTGCGGCCTCAGCGGCCCGCATGCCAAATTCAAACAGGAAGCGAAAGTACCTGCCACTTTCCAACGACGCTAATAGCAATTTTAAGCTAACTCAAAACCTTAACCTTGGCTTACTTTCAAAGGCCCTAACCCCGACTTGAAATCTTTGCCCTTGTTTACAACCCAAACGCTGATCAATCAGCGCGATTGCCACACGGCGGACTTACATCCGAGCCGCGAGGAGACACGGAGTCACGTCAGCTGAAGAGGCCTCTCATGCCGCCTCATCGGTCGGGATCTATTTGGGAAAGACAAAATGATCAGCGTCTGCTTTACTCAACCAATTTCAACTTCATCCGAGTCTTTCTATGAATAAAGACCAATCAAAAGAATAGAAACTCCTTAGATGCAATAACAACAACAATATATCAATGGGTAAAGTACTGTTGTTTCACAATTCACATCAAATCACATGTACAATGTTTTACTTTAGGTTGCCTTCTAATAAACTAAAAAGACATAAATAGGTTGGACTGGCGATTCTCAAAGTGTGGCGCCGGCACCACGAGTGGTACGCAGGCTCCTTCCAGCGGGACGCGGAAGAAACACCGGCCAAGTACAGTTCAGTTGTATTTCACTTTTAGGTTTAATATATTTGCATTTACACTTCAAGAACTGTTTGTTTTCAAACATTTATTTAGGTACCATTTTTTACTTAACTTTTATGTGCAAAACATCTTAAATCACTCCTTAATTAAGTCCAGTTTCTTTATTTTCCGATACTGTATTTAAGTCTACGGTGGTACTCGGAGAGCAAAGTATTTGATGAGGCGGTACTTGTTGGAAAAGGTTTGAGAGTAAAAAAAAAAAAAGTTATTTCACAATTCAGGAATGGAAATGTTCATCAAATATTTATATAACAATTGCTCATTTAATATTATTTCCATGTAAAACGTTTCCAAAAATGGACTTAAAATTACAAATAGGTTCAAATTGACACTTTTTAAAAATTGGCTTCCTATGTATTTCACATTAAAAAAGATATACATCCAATTGAGGTGCACGAGATTAAAAGTAATCTGGCACATCAATTAAAAGAAAATGTCTTCAATGTCATAACAATTACATATTTCTAGAGTTTTTGTCACCCCACCGAGTGTTGCGATGTTTCTCACAAAATGGAAATGTTGAATATGAACAATTTCCTCTGTGAAATTCTAATTTGACAAAAAGGAACCCCAAGTGCGATACAGGCGTTCGCCAACGCGGCTCTGTGGGACACTCATCATCCTCATCCTCATCCTCACCGTCAGCCCTGGCTCGGCCTCATGTTACTGCTGAGGGCCGCGGGAGCGTTATCGAGCTAAATAATCGTAACGACCGTCATAAACGCAGAAGCCGCTGACATGACGGCTAACGGAGGACGTGGCGCTGAAGAAGCGCCACGTCAGAATTGTTCTCATCGAGCCGCAAAGACAAAACTCAAATCCCAAATCGCAGAGGGAAATGCAAGAAAAAAAAAACATAATACAGCTGCTGCACACATCCCCTGACACACCACAACAGCTGCTGACGCGCACACGCGCTCCAATCGGCGACATTGTTGCAGAGACACTTGAGGTCAGCCGAAACAGCCGTCCGTCTGTTATCTCCGCCCACAACTGGGATGCCATGGCGACCAGAACTTGAACGTCAGTGAGTTGAAGAAGAAGAAGAGAGAGAAGAAAGAAAAAAAAAGACACTGCACAGAAAGGAATAAGAACATTATCGCAAGAATGATGTAGTAGAACGAAGATCATTTAGTTGGAATTACAAGAATGAAGTTCGGCATTTGACGAGAATTATTCATGAATCGTGCTTCTACCAGTCCTCCATTTGTAATATATGATACTGCCAATAAAGTTGCAATGTCACTCGAAAAGAGTCGCAATTTACCGTAAACGTAAAAAAGTCTGATTACAAGGATAAAGTTGGAATTTCACGAGAAAAGATTGCAACATTGCTGTGATCGAGTTGCCCAAAAAGTTCGAATTTGAAAAAGGACGAGAACAGAGTTATCATTTTACAAAAATGAAATCGGAATTGATGAGAAAAGAGTTACTGGGTTAAAGTTGACATTACGTACAATAACGTAACGTAATAACGCAAGTCATACATTTATAAAAATAGCGTCACTATTACTTGGATAAAGCTGTAATTTTACAAGCACAGAAGTTTCAATACAAGGAAAAAAAAAAAATTCTAATTTTCGGATAATTAAGTCGTTACGAGGATAAGGCTGTCATTTTACGAGAAACTGTTGTGACATGTATTAAAAGAATTGTTTTCTTATTTTATGAGAATGAAATTGCAATATCACTCGGATAAATTCCTATTTTTATGAGGGAAAAAGACGTTTTTTGAGAACAGTCATAATACAGTCACAATATGACAAGAACAGAGTCAATTTTCCCAAAATAAAATCGACAACTGAACTAAATTATTCAGTTGAAGCGGAAATTCAAGCGAATAAAGAACACTACAAGAATAAAGTCAAACATTTACGAGAACAAAGTAGTACTCGTATGAGGCTAGAGATGCAATTTTACAAGAAGAAAGCTGCAATATTACATTTTTGTTCATCTCAAAAATAATGACGACTCCATTCTCGCGGCGTTACCTTATTATCCTCGTTGCGTTAGGTTACGTTCAACGCGCCGCCTATTTTCTCATAGTTTGCCTTATGCACAGAGGAAAAGTTGCAACAATGAGCAGCACCTTCAAGACATTCATCGGAAAAGTGGGAGTACAGTTCACTCTCTAATAATGTTAAACCATTAAATAGATGAGAGGGGACCGGAGTGTGCGTGCGTCTTCCTTTGTATCGTATCATCATCTCGTCTCCCCTCGCTGCAGCTTCTGGCTAACGTGCTGACGTGTTTGAAAGCAGCCAGGAGGAACATTAACATGAAGGACACCTTCCTTTTAGTGACCCGAATGAGGCCCGTGACGCTAGACAGCCGGCGTCTGGAAGGAGGAGCCTGGCGCTCAATCCGTCCGGGAAAACAACAAAAAAAAAAAAAAAAAAAAAAAAGAAAAATGTCCTGAGGGCGTCACGTGGGACAACTGAATCAAACCTTCGTCGAAAATGTGACTCATCATCATTTCTTGGACGGCTGTCTGCGAATCCTGAAGACGTGCAGAGCCTCAAAGTATTGAAACAATTCAAACTTCAAACAGTTCAGCTCAGTCACAACATCTCATGAATTATTTTACACATTCTGCAAAGTCCCACATTTTTCAGTACTCCACATTGCTAATTTCTAGAGGTGCAATAATTAATCGATAATTGAATTCATCAACAACCAATTTGATAATCGGTTGTTTGGAGATGATTGAACTTTCCAATGCTCGGAATTTCAGCCTCTCAACAGTCAATATTCTCCCATTTCTGCAGTCCTCCATGAAAGCAGACAGATGATTATCTTTGTGTTGAATAGAAATAAAACATTTGCAAACACCTGCTTTCACTTTGGAAAACGATGATCAATATTTCCGCCCATTTTCTGAAATGTTTACAGACCAAATCTGTAACTGAAATATAATCAATGTTTGTGCATTTTTTGCACTGTCAATTTGAAATAATGTCCTGTTTTTGAATAAAGGGAGGGTTTTATCAAATCCGATTAATCGTCAACGTAATCAACAGATTAATGTATTCATAGTTAGTTGCAGGTTTGCCAATTTTCCCAAATGGAATTTTAAAAATGTACCGAAATCATTTCAGAGCAGCTTTTCCTCCCCCCACCAGTCTCACCGTCAACATTCATTCCATTTTACTGCAATGAATTGCACAGCATTTCAGCCCAGCAGCAGCTGCTTTACATTCGCACGCAATTTCTACAGAAATCGACTTTCTAGTCTACAAAGTACAGAGGTGTTGTACTTGTGGCAAATGTACACTTGCGTCAGCATACCGCTCTAGCGCCACGACACGGCCGCTCTAGCGCCGCGACACGGCCGCTCTAGCGCCGCTCTGCCTTCCGATCGCAAGGCAGTGAGCTGCTGGGCTAGGCGAGTGTTTCCCAAACTTTATTAAGCTGTCGCTTTATTAAGCTAACGCACATATTTTAGAAGTTTGCGCTACCACTTCACAGCATATTTTTAATACTTTTTCTTTTTTTGTACACTATACAGGCGTACCTATACTCATTCCGGTTAGCCCGTCTATTATTGTGTTTCATATTATATGTTAGCATTAAGTTAGCGGACTTTCATTAGCCATTTCTATATCTCTTTTGCTGTATATGTCAGTTTTACAGTGAACTTCAACTCTGACTGAGAAACAAGCTGAAGCTAGCACACTTTGCTTCTCGTTCAGAAAACTGCGAGCAAGAAGAGAGTGCCATTAGGCGCGATGGATTATTTCAAAAAGTATGTTTGAATAAGTTGAAATGTGTTTAAATGTTCAGGTGGAGGGTGAATGGCAACTGGTGGATACCACGGGTTAATTGGACTTTCTGCCATCTATTGGAAGCGCATTTTACTGTTTCTGCCTGTTGCTGGCACGGATTGACGAAGAAAGATACACTATTTGTAGTAAATAAATCATTCCCCAACCAGTTCCAAGAGAAAGGTGATATTTTCCCAGTGCCCATCTGATGATGATCCCTCACGGCACAGTGTTTGGGCATGACTGCACCAGGGAAGCTAACGTAGCGGGTCGATATTATCGCCGCAAACAAATGGACTCCAATGCCAGCGCGCCAGTCGCAGAGGGTCCAAATTGTAGTCCTTAACGAAAAGCTGCTCCGGCACTTAATTCTTTGATACTGGCTGAATTGAGGACCACAGCGAGGCTCGGCTGCACGTCGGCAGGAAGCGGACAAGATATTTAGCGTGGCAACGGAGCGTACCCCCGCTGGCGCCCGCTCACAGCTGTGAAAACAGACGAGCAGCGCCAGCGCCTCGACTGCGATCTTGTTTATTTGCCAAGGTTAGCAGAGTCGCACGAACTGCACCCCCCCGGCCCCCTCCCGCCGGACACTTCATTAGGTACGCGGTCTTCTCAATGTGCTTCTGAAATGTACTTAAAATAAACTTGAGAATTTGAGGAAGTACACACTATGACAGAACCATAGACGTTCCCATTTGAAATGCCATTAATCCATTCCAGCCGAATGTGTTTCGAGAAAAAAAGAAAAATAGCAATGTAATGTACAACGACAAAACATGAAAATATATACAGAAATACATTGGTTTTATTTATAAAGTGTCATTTCTGTACATCCTGTCGTGTTTTTGTGAAAGATGTGTGCCTTTAGCACTTCTAAAAAAAAAAAAAAACATAGAATGAGCACTTCAATCACCTCAACACCCTCCATAACAAATGAATACACCAAAAGAAAAACAACTGATTACAAACGTACATGAGCAACACGGCTCTTCTCACAAGTAACCATTTGCACCATTTAAGTCGAGTTTAGCGCAAGTGATTAAGTTTAAAACGTCACGCAATTCCGACGTGGACTTGGAGAAACCCTTGGAATTTCGGCCCGCACCAGCTATTGCTGGATATTTGGAACCGGAATTTGTTAGCCAATCGAAGCGGATCGAGAAGGGTTCTCGGAATAGCAGACAAAACAAAAGGATTAAGAAGATAATCTGAAAAATCATCACGTCATACTATTTTACTCGAATTTGAAGGTGTTTTATGACCAGATTTTCTACAGGCGATATCGTACAAAAACATTACCCAAAAAGGCCATTCCCCCCCCGCACACACACACACAAAAAACTCAATTTCTCCAGAACCGATCATATGATTTTCAAAATTCTCGGTGCACTGTATCCTGGTTGAAGTGACCATTCCAAACACACTAGGCATTTTGACAGACTGTCATTTTTGGGAAATCTTGTCACGTTGCCACGCTCGTTACAACGGCCTCGTAACGACATCCTCCCTGACTCGCATCCAGAAGGTTGGAGCTTCTGCTGAATGGTCAGAATTTAGGATTTTGAATGACAACACAAAGCAAAACAATAAATGCATACTATGATAAATACCATAGACAATGTGATGACTGCTTATACAGGCAACAATAATTTTTAAAAAGAAGTGTTGGAGGAAGGTGGGGCGTCTGCCATTCGCGAATTTTCTGTATTTTGTCTCGGGTCTCGGTGGCCAACTCCCGCGAATAGCGGGGGGGAGGGGGGGGGGTCCCTGTACCTGCCTCCTGCAAACTTTTCAACATCCTTCCGCAACACTGTTCACATTTGGCTTCCCGAACTTCCTTGGACACTAATCCCCAGTTGTTACCGTCCACCGGCAGACACTTTCCTCGGGTTAGCGTGTTAAACGAATTTAGCTGTCAAGACCGGCCAAGCTTGTTGACCTTAGCCTGGCAACACGCTAGCTAGCTGGCTAATTAGCCAGCTAGCCGTGTCGGATGTGTTCCATTTTTTTTTGTTTTTTTTTAAATCACATCATTATTATAATTATTATAATTATTAGTATTATTAAAGGTGGCTGGCGTTCACTCCTTGTACTCCCCGCGGTGTTGGTTTAACTCCGCGCATCCAACGGGGTAGCCGCTGGGTGACGTTATTTCGGCTACTTGGTTTTAACGGAGCCTTTGCCGTGCTAACGCCAAGCTAGGTGGCTAACTGGCTAACGTAACGTCAAACCGTTCGGTTGGCCTCCTCCGGTTGAGCTGACAACAAGATACAACTTACCCGACTACAACCGGGGGATGGACTTCAATGGCGGAGGTACTCGGCAAACTGGGGGAACAGTGTCAGGATGTTGGCTCGCTCCAATCCGAGAGTGATGCGGCTGATAAGAAAAACATCCAGCATCGGGGAAACGTCATGTTTGGCGTGTTACACTTGTTATTGCGTTGATGTGGAGATTTGGCGCCCCCTACAGCTTGTTTTGGAAGCTACATCAATCGAAACGATCAAGAGTAAGAGTAAAGTAAAATAAAGACAATGAAACGTGAGCATAATCTCCAGGTTTTGTTGTTGTTTTTTGCAGCAGATGTCTACATTAAATAGAGTTTTAGTTCTTTCATGAAAGACACAGAAAATAGGTTTTACCAAGCAAATTTACATTTGTGAAGACAAACCTTTGCAAGAATGAGCAACAAGGAAACATTTCAGATGAAAGCGCAAAGGCACATTTGAAGCGATTGGCTCTAATCGGGGCGTGACTTGATGCAGCCCATCTCGCATCGGCCATGACCACGTGACGATAGGATGTCACATTTGTCAATGTGATTCTCCGACTTTATTTGTGACACCAAATGTCAAGGAAGTAAGTCACGTTTTATGCCAGTTAAAATCCACAAAACATCGGTGCGCGATCATTTCGCATTCGCAGTACACACCGACGGATGTCTTCACGGACAGTGTTGTAAAACGGAAATACCCAAATGATTCTTCTTCTTTTTTTTTTTTTTTTTTTGCACGGTGTAGACGGGAGAGTGTGGGCAGGATTAAAATGATGTGTGTGAGTTGTGAGGAAGTCAACGTCGGTAAATGAATGACAGACTTTTACTTTGAAAGTTTTCAAATTCTTCCTATGTAATATTCAGCACTGCTGATGCAGTGGACGCAGTGACATCATTAAGTGTGTATGCGCGCGCGTGTGCGTGTGGCCTTGCTGACTTCATACAGCTTAATCATTAAAAAAAACAAAATATCAACTGTGAATACTCGAGGACCCTCATTTTATACATTATTTTGGGAGCGGAAATGCGGTTAATCCATCAAACGTAACGGACGTAAATACATTCCGAGTTTCCAGCAAATGCAACATCGCATTAACGGCTGAGCCTCCTGACGTAGATCCGCGTGATTGGCTGTTCATTTGAACATTGCAAGTTAACCGACCAATCAGCGAGGACGCTATTGGTCGTACTCGGCAACTCGCGTGCATAATTAAAGCAACCAGGAAGCTCGGACAAGATCAACAAGAAGGCGAAAACAAACAGCCTTTTTTTTGGTGGGGGGGGAATGTTTTATTTTTGTGCACAAACCGAACACGCCACTGATATTTTTTTGTCATCAAATAACGTTCGTGGAGATTATCGTATGTTGCCATGTACCTCGGGTGAGTCTATTTGGAGATGAGCTAGCTGGGCTAGCACGTCGACTGCACGTTTGCCAGTGGAACGCTTACTTACTTGACTTTATTGCAACTACATCCAAATATGTTACGCCAACCTAGATTTGCTGTTATTTGTGTATCTTCGTGAACAGAGACGGGCTGCTGTTTGAAATTCAAAATGGAAAACCCAAGTTGATTGTGCTTGACCACAGTAAGGATATACATTTTTTATTTTATTTATTTTTCTCTCTCGCCACCTCTATATGCGCTCTTCGCTTTCGGAATAACTTTCATATTTTCACCTTTTCTTCACCACAGGTGTCGAGAGGAATCTTGTCACGGTATGATCTCCACTCAAACGATTAAGATGATGAAACTAGTGCAAAAAAAAACGGTCCTGGAAAGCAATAAAAGAGCCGAAAAGTCGGTAAAAGGGAGAGCGAAAAACGAAAAAAGTTCACGTGTGTCTCATAAAATAAACAAAAATGCAGCATATACGTAGATAACCTTTCACCACTTTTTTAGAATTGCCATTTAAGTGTAAAAAGAAGAACAATTGCTTTATGATACAGCTAAACGATTCTTAACTGTCATACAAGTATGAACGCAAGTTAACATCTGCTAATATTAAAACTGAAAACTGAGCCTTCGCTATTATTATTATTATTATTATTATTGAATAACTGTTGTCGCTTTAACCGTACTGTACCGAGCAGCCAGACAGCAAAAAATAAAGAAAAAAGAGATACTACACACAGCCGGCAGGAGGATTTTTATACATAGTGGAACCTCCAAAGATGGATGGCAGGCTGATGAAATGTTTAAAAAAAAAAATAGTCATATGAGTGGAAAATAAGTCAACCCCTGTACAGTAAAACTACTCCCCGTTTGAAGGTGCCTGACAAGGACGTATTGAAAAGGGAACAGGGAAGAATTGATGTGCGATGTTTTCCGCAGAATTCCCTCAGGACTCGCCCGGCCTGCCTCGTGAGCTCCGGGCAGCCGTCCTGTGCGCAGGACGTGCGGGCGCAGCGTCGGGCGGGGCGGCGCCCGACGGGGCGGCGCCCGGGGGCTCCCGGAGGGGCCGAGACACAGGCGGCAGAGAGCGCAGCCTCCTTTGGGTCCGGCGGGGCGGCGGACACAATGCGAGGCGGTCAGGCGGCCTCCAAAACGCGGGAGCGTCGTACCAAAGCTGCACCCGAGGTGAGTTTCCGGCTCTGGAACGTTCTGCCTAACAACAAGTGACATCACAAAAATGCATTGTGTTTTGCATTAGGGGCGAGTGAGTATCCCACCAGATTCGGGCAAACGGAACAGCAGTGACAAAAGTGAT